>NW_004444089.1:769905-874145 GCF_000243295.1 Trichechus manatus latirostris
TGGAAGAGCGTAGTCAATGTCACTGAACTGTGTATGTAGAAATTTTTGAAATGGTGTATCTTTGGCTATGTATATTTTCACCAAAGAAAAGGTTGAGAAGTTAGAGGGTTAGTATGTTGTGGGGTTGTTAACCAGTGTCATAAAACAACATGTGTACGACTGTTTCATGAGAAACTATTTGTTCTGTAAGCCTTCACCTGAAGTACAATAAAATATAAAAAAAAAAAAGAAGAAGAAGATGGAAGGAATACACTGAGTCACTGTACCAAAAAGAATTGGTGAATGTTCAACAATTTCAGGAGGTAGCATATGATCAAGAACTGATTGCACTGAAGGAAGAAGCCCAAGATGCAATGAAGACTTTGGAGGAAAACAAGGCTCCAGGAATTGCCGAAATACAAACTGAGATGTTTCAACAAACAGATGCAGCACAGGAGGTGCTCACTCGTCTATGTAAAGAAATTTGGAAGACAGCTACATGGCCAACCGACTGAAAGGGATCCGTACTTGTGCCCTTTCCAAAGAAAAGTAACCCAACAGAATGCGGAAATTATTGAACAATATCATTAATAATCATACACAAGTAAAATTTTGCTGAAGATCATTCAAAAGTGGTTGCAGCAGTACATCGACAGGGAACTGTCAGAAATTCAAGCCAGATTCAGAAGAAGATGTGGAACGAGGGATATCATACTGATATAAGATGGACCTTGGTTAAAAGCAGAGAATACCTGAAAGGTGTTTACCTGTGTTTTATTGACTATGCAAAGGCATTCGACTGTGTGGATCATAACAAATTATGGATAACACTGTCAAAAATGGGAATTCCAGAACACTTAACTGTGCTAAAGAAGAACCTGTACATAGTCCAAGAGGCAGTCATTAGAACAGAACAAGGGGATATTGCATGGTTTAAAGTCAGAAAACGTGTGTGTCAGTGTTGTAACATTTCACCATATTTATTCAATCTGTATGCTAAGCAAATAATCTGAAAAGCTGGACTATATGAAGAACAACGCAGCATCAGGATTGGAGGAAGACAAATTTACAACCTGTGATATGCAAATGGAACAGCTTTTGTTGCTGAAAATGAAGAGGACTTGAAGCACTTCCTGATGAAGATCAAAGACCACAGCCTTCGGTATGGACTGCACCTCTACATACAGAAAACATAAATCCTCACAACTGGACCAATAAGCAACGGCATGATAAACACAGAAAACATTGAAGTTGTCAAGGATTTCATTTTACTTGAATCCAAATCAACACCCGTGGAAGCAGCAGTCAAGAAATCAAAAGATGCATTGTATTGGGCAAATCTGCTGCAAAAGACCCCTTTAAAGTTTTAAAAAGCAATGATGTCACTTTGAAGATTAAGGTGCACCAGACCCAAGCCATGTTGTGTTCAACTGCCTCATATGCATGCAAAAGCTGGACAATGAATAAGGAAGACTGAAGAAGAATTGATGCCTTTGAATTATGGTGTTGGTGAAGCATATTGACTACACCATGAACTGCCAGAAGAACAAACAAGTCTGTCTTTGAATAAGTACAACCAGAATGTTGTGAGACTTCGCCTCACATCCTTCAGACATGTTATCAGGAGGGACCAGTCCCTGGAGGACATTATGCTTGGTAAAGTGGAGGGTCAGCAAAAAAGAAGAAAACCCTCAATAAGATGGATTGACACAGTGGCTGCAACAATGAGCTCAAGCATAGCAAAGATTGTGAGGATGGTGCAGGACCAGGCAGTGTTTTGCTCTGTTGTACACAGGATAGCTATAAGTTTGGACTGACCTGACGCCACCTAACAAAAACAACCTATCATATGTAAATGGATTGAACTCATCATTTAAAAGGTAGAGATTAGCAGATGGTTTAAAAACAAAAACATGATCCAACTATATGCTGTCTAAAAGAGATACATTTTAAATCCAAAGACACAAATAGGTTGAAAGTAAAAGGATGTATATATATGTATATATATATTCCACACAAACAGTAATGAAAAGAGAGTTGGAGTTGATATACTAATATCTATCTGACGAACTAGACTTTAAGATAATATTGTTACGAGAGACAAAAAAGGACATTTTACAATGACAAATTATCCTCTATCGAGAATATATAACAATTATAAACAACAGAGCCCCAAAATACATGAAGCAAAAACTGATACAATTAAAAGGAGAAATAGGCCATTAATAATAGTAGCTGAACCCTTCAATACCCCACTTTCAATAATGAATAGAACAACTAGATAAAAAATTTTCGAGTAAGTGGAAGACTTGAACAACTAGACCTAACAAACATCTATAGAAAACTCCGCTCAACAGCAACAGACTACACATTTTCCTCAGGTGTAATGGATCATTCTATAGAATAGACCACGTGATGGTTAAGATTGTGTGTCAACTTGGTTGGGCCATGATTCTCAGTGTTTATATGTGATCACTCTCATGAATGAATATGCTGTGAAAAGGGAGTTTCCTTGTGGGTGTGGCCTGCATCTGAACATAAGCAGACTTTCTGGCTTTTTGCTCGCTCTGAATTCTGCAGCTGCCTCCTGTTCATCTGACCTCTGGTTCTTGGGACTTGAGCTATCAGCTTATCTGCCTATCCTGGGATTCGTCGATCTTCACAGCCTGTGAGCAGAGTCCTGCTTTCCAACCTGCCAATCTTGGGCTCGCCAGCCCCTGCAGTTACATGAATTGGGAGAAGCTTCCATCCTAAATCCATGGACTTGGGACGTTCCAGCCTCTACAACTGTGTGAGCTGTTTCTTTGATATAAACCTCTCTATATACTTATACGCTTTACTGGTTTTGCTTCTCTAGAGAACCCTGCCTAAGACAGACCATATGTTAGGCCACAAAACAAATCTCGAAGATTTAAAAAGATTCGTATCATACAAAGTATCTCTGACTACAATGAAATGAAATTAAACATTAATAACAGAAATAAATCTGAAAAATTCATGAACATGTGGAAACTAAACAGCACATTCTTAAACAACCAATGGGTTAAAAAAGAAATCACAAGGGAAATTAGAAAATACTATGTGATGAATCAAAACAAACAGCATTCCAAAACTTATGGGATGCAACAAAAACAGTGCTCCAAGGTAAATGTATACCTTATTTTTACCCAGATAACGTTCATTTTCTATGTTTGTTTGCCAACCACTCCCTCCCCCCGTGAGGTATTTTCATAAGCGCACTAAGCTGATTTTTTTACAGCAACATGTAAAAAAAAAATTGGCATAGCGGCGCTGATGAAAATACCTCGCAGGGGAGGGAGCAGTTGGTAAATAAACATAGAAAGCACATGTTATTTGCATAAAAATACAGTAGCTATAAAAGCCTATAATAAATAGAAGAATCAAATCAATATCCTACCCTTCCACTTTAAGAAACTAGAACAAAGAAGAGCAAACTAAATCCAAAGCAAGCAGAAGTAGTGAAATAATAAAGATCAGAGCATTAAAAAAATGAAATAGAGAATAGAAAAACAATAGAAAATATCAATAACACCGAAAGTTGACTTTTTGAAAAGATCAACAAAATTGTCAGACATTTAGCTAGACAAACCAAGAAACAAAACAGAGAGAAAACTCAAATAACAAAAATCAGGAAATAAAGAGGGACATTCCAGTGAACTTACAGAAATAAAAAAGATTATAGGGAATAATATGTATGCCAGAAAAATAGATAACCTAGATGAAATTCAAAATACACAAGCCACCAAAAATGACCCAAGAAAAAATAGAAAATCTGAATAGACATATATCAAATAAAGTGATTGAATTAGTAATAAAAAAAAACTTTCAACAAGAAAAGCTCAGGACCAGATGGATTCTCTGGTCAATTCTACCAAACATTTAAAGCAGAATTTGCACTAACTGTTCTCGAACTCTTCAGATAGAAGTAGAAGATGAGGTAATAATTCCTAACTCATTCTATGAGGCCAGCATTACCCTAATAAGCAAAGCCAGACAGAGACACCACAAGAAAACTGCATTATCAACATCCGTTATGAATACAGATGCAAAATTTTTCAGCAAAATACTAGCAGACTAAATCCAGCAACATAATAAAAGAATTATACATCATGACCAAGTGGAATTTATTGCAGGAATGCAAGGTTTTTTCAACACACAAAAATCAGTCAGTGTATGACAACAGCAACTCAAAAGGTTTGATGGGAAGTCTAGGGAACAGTGAGTTAAAGATAATGGTGATGGAATAATTTGGAAAAGGATAGTGAGAATAGCAGCACACCTGGAAGAATGAAATCGGTGTCACTGAATTGTACATGTAGAAACTTTCAAAATGGTGTAACTTTGCCTTTGTATATTTTAACCAAAAAAAAAGGTTCTCAAGGTCGAGAAGGGAGAGTGTTGACATATTGTGGGGTTCTTAACCAATGTCATAAAACAATATGTATACTGACTGTTTAATGAGAAACTATTTGCTCAGTAAACCTTCATCTAAAATACAATAAAAAAAAATTTTTTTAAAAATCAGTCAATGTAATACACCCAATTAATATAATCTCGATATACACTGAAAAAGAATTTGAGAAAAACCAACACCATTTAAAAAAAAAAAACTCATGATAAAAAGGACTTTCCAAACCTGATAGAGAGCGTCTACACAAACCCACAGCTAATATCTTAATGCTCCTTAGAAGCAAGGATGTTGAGACTTCATCTCACATGCTTTGGACACGTTATCAGAAGGAACCAATCCCTGGAGAAGGACATCATGCTTGCTTGGTAAAGTAGAGGGTCAGCAAGAAAGAGGAAGACCCTCAAGGAGATAGATTGACACAGTGGCCACAAAAATGGGCTCAAACATTGTAACAATTGTGAGGATGGCACAAGACCGGGCAACGTTTCCTTCGGTTGTACGTGGGATCAGAACCGCCTCCACGGCACCTAACAACATCTTAATGGTGAAAGACTGAAAGTTTTCCCCCTAAAATCAGGAACAAAACAAGATATCTGCTCTAGCCACTATTGCACAACATGGTACTGGAGGTTTTATAGTGGGGATATTAGACAAGAAAAAGGAAATAAAAGGATTTCAAATTGGAAAGGAAGAAGCAAAACTATGCCTATATGCAGATGACA
The DNA here is from genome assembly GCF_000243295.1 of Trichechus manatus latirostris. NCBI lineage: Eukaryota > Metazoa > Chordata > Mammalia > Sirenia > Trichechidae > Trichechus > Trichechus manatus. The sequence goes on from NW_004444089.1 coordinate 775,039, forward strand.
AGATCTTATAGATAGAAAACTTAAAGAATACACACACACACACACACAATTAGAGCTAATAAGTGACTTCTGCAATATTTCAGGATACAAGCTCAATATACAAAAGTCACTTATATTTCAGTTAATGAGGAATCAGAAAATTAAATTTTTTAAAATTCCACTTATAATAGCATCAAAAAGAATAAAACACTTAGGAATAAATTCAACCAAAAACCCATTCCCGGTTGCCGTCTAGACAATTCAAAGTCATAGCGACCCTAGAGTAGAACCGGCCCATGGGGTTTCCAAGGAACAGCTGGTGGATTCGAACTGCTGACCTTTTGGTTAGCAGCCAAGCTCCTAACCACTGAGCCACCAAGACTCTGAAAGAAATTAAGGAAGGCCTAAATAATGAAAAACATCATATGCTCATGGACTGGAAGACAATACTGTTAGGACAGCAATACTCCCCAAATTGATCTACAGATTTAACGCAATTCCTGTCAAAACTCAAACAGCATTTTTTACGGAAATGCAAAAGCAGATCCTAAAATTCGTATGAAACTGCAAGGAATTCCAAATACCCAAAACAATCTTAAAAAAAAAAAGAAAAGAACAAAGTAGGAGGGCTCTCACTTCCGGATTTCAAAACTTACTACAAAGCTACAGTAATCAGAACACTGTGTCCTGGCATAAGGATAGACATATATCAGTGGAATATAACTGAGAGTCCAGAAATAAACTTGTACAGTAAGACCTGCGAAAGCCAGAACCTGTGTAAGGCAGAAACCTTATAAGAGATAGAAGAGTGGTAAGACACCCCGTCAGAGGCAGAAAACTTTCGAGACCCGTGAAAACAAGGCAGTCCCGTCAAGTTCTGGCTCTCGCAGCTTTCACTGTACATAAATGGTCCATTAATTTTCAACAAGGATGACAAGACCATTGTAGTGAGCTCAAGGGAATTTGGGGCTGATCAAGGAAAATGACATGGCCACCTAACGGCTTTGCACAGCAAGCTATGTATTGGAGCTGACACATAGATGGTTGCCTGAGGGGGGCGGTCCCCCACAACAGGAGTCTCCCAGAGGCCAGCCCCTCTCCTGATTACCATGTCTGAGCCCCAGGTTTGAACTATTGATGTCCTACGTGCTGATATAAGAAGGCAGACAGACAGACTGCTATCTCGGTGCAGTAAATCTACCTGGTGAATACAAGTAAATCATGTACTCTACTTACGGTAGGAAAGTATATAGGTGGGGCTGCCCCTCCCCACCATGCAACTCTGCTCATGCCCCCAACTCATTCCACATTCTGGCCTGTGGGAGGAGAGGAAATAAAAGATAGAATTGGGAGTTACAGAGTGGTAGACAGGAAAATGAGAAGGAAAAAAATATCATGGCGGCGAGAGGAAAAGAAGAGAAGGGAAAGGCTGGGGGAGAGGGTATGCCATGGATAACCACACCTACTCACAGAGTCAGGGAAGGAAAATTGAAATCCTTAATAGACAAGCTTTTCATCTCCCTTTACCCTCTCTCCAAAGTACACATTTATTCACCTGGGTTCGAGATACACAAATCGATATTTTAGAATAGACCATCAGAAGAAAGTATCTATGTACACTGCCAAAGCCCCAAAACACTCAGTCCATGTTCCAGGTTAGAATGCATCTCTGTATATTAATATTTCTATTTTTCTTTTTCCAATAACACAACCCCAAAACATAATATCTTGTGCAAACCGAAACCAAACCCATTGCCCTCCAGTTGATTCCGACTCATAGCAACCCTGTAGGACAGAGTAGAACTACCCCATAGGGTTTCCAAGGAGCACCTGGTGGACTCGAACTGCCAACCTTTTGGTTAGCAGCCGAGCTCTTAACCACTACACAACCAGGGCTCCATACCTTCTGCATTCCTTCAGAAATGTGTTGGTACAGTCTACCTTTCTAATGTGCCTTAGACGCTTCAGAAAACGAAATGGGCTTGATTTATTTGAGCACCAGACTGTGCAAGCTCCTAATACCTTTGAAACAATCTGACTTTGGGTGTACAGGGAACCTGACAGACTCAAATCGCTCCACTGGATTGGAAGTCCCAGGAGAGGATTCCCAAATATTTTCCTCATGAGCTTCTGCTGTGATGTGATCCTGGGAGGGAAAAGGAACAGAGGTAGAGGGAAGGGAGGGAGGGAAAGAAGGGGGAGAGAGGCCTTTGAGAAGGAGGCTGTTGATGCACATTGGAGATGAGGCTGATGCATGGCCTGCTATGGTTTCGACATCAATCCGTAGATTGCCATTGGTCTGTTGGTGATTCACGCCGCACACCCCTACAATCCCACACAGGGCCCAGTGTAATGTTCTGAATGGCAGTTCACCATCTGAGCACCCTGCAAGCACTGTGCTCAATGAGACAGTCTTCCAGCTCTCACAAAGTCCACCCTCCAAGGGGAAGGACATGGACATTGGTATCAGTCTTTAAAACAAATTTTTACAACCCCACAGTTCTACTGGAGTCCAAGTGGTGCACATGGTTAACATGCTTGGCTGCTGATCAAAAGATTGTAGGTTCAAGTCTAGCTAGAGGGACCTTGGAGGAAAGGCCCGGCAATCTACATGGAAAACCCTATAGAGCACAGTTTTACTCTGACGCACATGGGGCTGCCATGAGTCAGAGCCAACAAGACGGCAACTGGTACCATTCTATTGAACACTCAAATATAAATTCATACACAATCAGACTTTCTCACTTTTATACCCCAGTTTTTACCTCTCATTACTGGGCCAGCATTAGGGAATTTGAAAACGCATCTAACCCTCTGGGCAGACAAGCCCTATAGGCCCAGGGGTCTACACTACTTTTTATGGTGGTCCTGCTCATTATTTCAAGGGAGGAGAAGGATTTGGGGTTTACTCTGGATTCTGAAAAATCTATGTATGGTAGCATCTCTGGATGCACTGTGTTATTTTACAGAAAAAAAAAAAGAAGAGGTAGAATCGGAACATCACTTTATATACTGTTTCAAAACACTCTTTTGAAGGTTCCAGATAAAAAAAATTGTTTTTGTTTTTGTTAATGCTTAAAATGTCTGTCCAGGCACCTGTGTGTGCCAATAAGTATTTCTCTTAACCCAAATGATGGAGCTCTACACACCTCCAAAAGAAAGGCTATTCTCTCGTGAAGCTCCATTTTACTAACTCAGAAATCTGACATTTCTGGAGGAGCAGAGACAAGTTGTTTCTTAATGATAAATTTTATAAGACAAAATACTCCGCTTTATGGCACTCAGGAGTAATTTATAAGGAAGATAAACAGCTCCAACATTTAATGGGTAAACAAACGTGGCAGGATTATTTATTAAGACGGTGATTTGTGATTTTTTTTTCTTGTTCCTGTAGGAGCCTGGAGAGAAGGGAAGGTGTTGTCCTTCGAGGCAAGAAGGTGGGCATGTTCTGCCTCTGGACTCCTTTGTCTCTATTATTAACAGGGTCTTGTTTTGAGACCTAAAATCAAAGCTGCCATGTACCCCTCAATGAAAGAGCTGCAGCCTCAGAGAGCAGAACCCAGAGTGGCCTGGGGGCGAGGGGAGTCCAAGATGTCAGAAGGAATGGGGCTGGGAGGATTCTATAAGTGGCAGACGAGTGTGTCAAATGTTGACAACATCCCAAGAGGTAACAGGGAGGTCAGGAGGACTGGGGTGGGGTGGGGTCTAAGCTTCCCAAAACGCCTTCCTATGAATTACCTTGGTCATAGGTAATCAATGTTGCAATCCCAGCCCACTCCCAATGTTGCCCTCAGTTATGGGAACTCCAGACCTGCACTGATCCAGGTTTCACAATCCTGCTCTGCTAAACAACTTTGAGCTAAATTGTAGAAATTGGCCACAAATTCATAAAGAGATGGACTCTAGATTTCTCCATCCCTTGAATGTGGGCTTGGCCATGCAACTGGCTTTGACCACTGGAACGCAAGCAGAAACTTGAGAAGTATTTGTGCATTTGGGCTTGTCGCCTCTTGCTGCTTTGCTAGCACAGTCCCCAAGTACTGACACCTAGGATTGTCTACTAGGTGCTGGACAAACATGGCCCAGTTGCCCCCATTACCAGAGCCAACCACCAGATATGTGAGTGAGCCATCTAGGACCAACCAGACCCCCAAATGACCCTTCCCCGGGTGCTCTGCAGCCACATGAATGAGGTCATTAAAATGAGTAGAAGGACTGTTCGGCTGAGCCCAGAACAAACTGGCGGTCCACAGAGTTGTGAGATAATAAATGATCGTTGTTTTAAGCCACTAAGTTTTGGAGTGGTTTATTAAGCAGCAATAGATAACTGATACAGAGTTTTAACAAGAGAATGTTTTAGGTTCCCTTCTACTCCAACAGCTTTATGTAACTGTAAAATGGTAGTAGTAGCTAACTTCAGGGGGGATAATGAGAATCAAGATCAGCCCAAGGCTAATTCATATGAGTGGAAGTCAGACATACCTCCATTCTCCAACCTTTTTACCAATTCCGTCACCAGCCATCCCTCCCATTGCATTCTCTATTTCCCTGCTGGGTTCGACAATCTATTGCAATGGCCACATAGAACTCACAGACCATACTTACAGTTAAGTGGTGTGTTAAGGAAGCAAAAGGTTAAAACCTGGGATCAGGATCAGGAATCATGTAGACGAAGTCTGGAAGGCTCTCCCGAAGTGGAGACAACATCCCTCCCTTCTTCAGGGCAGGACAGCTCTCTCAGCTCCCCTTGGCCATGCAAGCCCTTCTCTCAGCCATGCACGCCCCCTCTGGGTACTGCAAGCCTCCTCTCAGCCCCCTCAAGACAGGTTTCTCTTGGCCCCCTAAGAACAGGCCTCTCTGCCTCTGGCCTCCCTGCCATCAGCCTCTGCACAGCTGACTGACCCAGCTCACAGCCACTGTAGCAGATTCATTAGCTCTCTTAGCTGCATACCTAGCAGTGGGTTTCTGCTGTCACCACCAGCTCCACCACAGCCCACCTTCCGGGCTTCTCGCTATCTGCAGTGTCATAGCCTTTGACCCATGTTGCAGCTTTTTTAGGGTATTCACCTGCCTTCTTTCTCTCTGCTTCTTCTCTCTCTTCTCTCTTCCTTCTTCCTTCTACTTCTGTCTGCCAACGTCTGTGAGGTTGGCTGCATACATAAGCAAATTCCTTGTCAATTTCAAGGCATGGCCCTCCCACCAGGGCCACAAACTAACCAATCCCCTCTCGGTAGGTCACAGATATTTCATTTGCATAGTAGGCTATAGTCACTTCATTTGCATAAGTGTATTGACCAATCCCTGCAAGGTGCATAAAGTAGGCCAATGATAGGGCAGGCTGCAACCCAGGGCCAGACAAAATGTATTAAACCACAAATTGTTTACTGATACCCAGGAAATGTCAATCAACCTGAACAAAAGTAACAAACCTTCTAGGGTAGAAAACTAGGGCAAAGGTAACTCCTCAAGGCTTAGGGGGAAAATCTCTCAAGCTGTTTTTCCAGAGAACCAGGGCAAAAGGCCACGTAAAGGATCTCATTTCACCACAGTAACTAATGCTCAGCCTCACTTATGTTAACTACTACTTCAGGAGGTATGCAAAAGCCCATAGGTTGAATTAGCAGGTCTTTATAATAAATTGACAGCTTTTTCAAGTGACAATATGCTTTCAGGTACAGATTTGCCTTCAGGAAAGTCAGATCAGAACCCGCATTAATATTTACACCTCCAGACCCAGAATCACTGTCCTATCTTCTGCCTTCCTCAGTCTGGACTGTCTTCATCCCACTTCTTTTTTTTTCCGGTTGCCATCAAGTCAACATCAATTCATGGTGATGCTAGGCGTGTCAGAAGAGAACTGTGCTCCACAGGGTTTTCAAAGGCTGATTTGTCAGAAGTAGGTCACCAGGGCTTTCTTCCAAGGTTACTCTGGGTGGACTCAAATCAACAATCTTCCAGTTAGAGGCCAAGCCTGTTAATCATTTGCACCACCGAGGAACTACCCTTCATCCCACTAGCCCTCACTTATAGTAACTTTGTTGTCATGGCCTATCCTGAAAATGGAGCCCTGGTGGCCGAGTGGTTAAGTGTTGAGCTGCTAACCAAAAGTCGGCAGTTCAAATCCACCAGCCACTCCTTGGAAACTCTACGGGGCAGCTGCACTCTCCCCTTTAGGGTCACTATGAGTCAATTGACTCCACGGCAATGGGTTTTGTTTTTTTGATTTTGGTCCCGAAAATAGGTCTTGAACAGAGCCACTCAGGTGTACCTAATTGCTTTCTCTTAACCCTAAGCCTCCGGAAGAAGGTGTTAGGGGTGCCAGCTCCTTGCCACTAAGAAGAGGATTGATTTTTTATACAAACTGCTACTGTCCATCCCCAGCACCCTGGTTTGCTAAGGAGTGTAAAATAAAAGGGCTTGTTAAACAATCTCCCCAAGGGAATGGGTGTGGACTAGCCACTCAAGTTACTTTACCTAGAATAAAGTAATTCTGCTCTAAGGTAACTGAAGTTCTGTTATATACAGAGAGATAATGGCATAACATGTCTCAACTTTTTGCAGCAACAGATGTCACTTTACATATATTATCAATTTACATTATTTGTGTTATAAATTTGTTTTGCTTATATACACATTCTTTGATCCTGGAAACAGTAGAGAAACAAATCTTACATATACACTCAATTATGTCAAATTTGAACACCACTTTTGATAAATCAGAATTTCTCTGAGTAACTATTTCTTGTTTCAATACTTGCCTATACCATGTATATGTTGATATCTGAAATAACCCCCTACTAAACAAGAAAGAATAAAAGTGAATAAATTGAGCATTTGACTCAGGAAGTTGGTTGGGGGGAAGAAAACCAAGGCAAAACCCCATTGCCATCAAGTCGATTCTGACACATAGCGACCCTATAGGACAGAGCAGAACTGGCCCATAGAGTTTCCAAGGAGCACCTGGTGGATTCAAACTGCTGACCTTTGGTTAGCAGCCAAACTGTTAACCACTGAACCACCAGGGTTTCCACCAAGGCAAAGTAGATGGAAATAAATAATAAGGGTAAAAGTATAAATTAATAAATTATAAAAAAGAGAATGCAGTATAATTGATAAATACAGTAGAACCTGAGAAAGCCGGAGCCTGTGTAAGGTGGAAACCTGTCAGAGAAGGAAATCTCCAATATTTTCCACTAATAGGAGTGATAGAAAAGTGGTGAGAATGCACCCTGTCAAAGGCGGGAAACTTGTGAGACCTGGAAAAACAAGGCAGTCCCGTGGAGTTCCAGCTCCCACAGGTTTCACTGTACACGCAAGAATTATTATTTTCTTCAAGAAAAAAATAAAGCACTAATTAGACCAAAAGAAAAGGAGAAAAAAGAAAAAAATGGAAATGGGCAAAGTACCACAGACACAGAAAAAATTGAAGGTTTAAGACTTAACTCTCTCTGCAGCTCTGCAAGGAAATATGAAGACATGGATGAAATGGATGCTCTCCTAGGAAATTTGAAATTACCAAAACTGATGTTATAACCAATAAAAATCTTGTCCTCACAGACCTGTGTCCTTGGAAGACATTAAAATTTTTGTCAAACAGCCTCTGCCCCTGTTACCACAAAAAATGCTAGTCCTGAAGCTTTCCAAGACAAATTCTCCCAAATCTTCAATGTTTGAATTCCGCTAGTATTTATCCTTTTCTAGAGATTAGAAAAAGCAGGAAAATACCAAAATTGTCTTTTAAAAAGCAAAATATAGACTTCTACTTGAGCCCATGATGGAATAATAGGAACAAGCTGACCCTCCTGTCTGAAATAGCAACAACAACAAAAAAGAAACCGTTAAAATATATGAAACAACAGTTTTCATGACACCAGGCATCAGCCAACCATGGACAGTGATCCCTGAGAGACAGGAAATACAAAAAATAAGCCCTATGATTTTCTAACCGACTGCCTTGAGATAGTCTCCAGGCTGCAATGACAGGACAGGGAACCTAGGTGGAGCCCAGTGAACACTGAGTTGAGGAGACAGAGCTGAGAGAACAGGGAGACCAGGATGATTAAAGCTCACAGGACAGAGTACTGAATAGCAGAGAGCCACACAGAGGAAGAACCCTGGAGATCTGCAGAGGGTCCCTGTAGTAGTTATCTAGTGCTGCTATAACAGAAATACCACAAGTGGATGGCTTTAACAAAGAGAAATTTATTCTCTCACAGTCTAGGAGGCTAGAAGTCCAAATTCAGGGTGTCAGCTCCAGGGGAAGGCATCAAAGGATGTGCTCCACTCCTGGCTCTTCTTGCTTGGTGGTATGAGGTCCCTCTCTTCTCTGCTCACTTCTCTCTTTTATATCTCAAAAGAGATTGACTCAAGATACAATCTAATCCTGTAGATTGAGTCCTGCCTCATTAACATCATAGAGGTAGGATTTACAACACATAGGATTATCATATCAGATCACGATATGGAGAACAACCACACAATACTGGGAATCATGGCCTAGCCAAGTTGACACACATGTTGGGAGGACAAAATTCAATCCGTAACAGTACCCTTGAGTATTCAGCCAAGTACTGCTCCATGTATATGGTGAGGAAACTACCTGAGGCCCAGAAAAGAACTCTCTGAAAGGACTAGAGGGAAAGGTGCCTATTGTTCACACAGGGTCTGGAACAGTTCTTGCCCCCACCAGCCAGACTGGAAAAACTCCTAATTCACAGTACTTTGAATTGAATACTTGGGGAGGTCTTGCCTCAGGCCCTCAGTAAAGGGAAATAATTAGCCCTAGGCTGAGCACTGATACAGATTCGACTAACAAATCATAAAATCACAAAAAGTTCAAATTGTTTCCAACTAATTTAACTGCAACCCAGAATAAAGCTCAAGAATATTTATAGGAACACAAAAATATGTAGCACCCAACAAAGTAAATTCACAATGTCTAACATCTAATCAAAGATTCCCAGATATGCAAAGAAGTAGGAAAACACAACTAATAATCAGGATAAAATCCATCAATCGAAACTGATCCAGAACTGCCAAGATGTTAGCAATATTAGGACATTAAATCAGTTATTATAACTATATTCCATATGTTCAAAATTTAAGTAGAGACATGGAAGATCTAAAAAAGACCCAAACTGAACCCCTAGAGATGAAAATGCAATGCCTAGGATGAAAAATATCCCAGATGACATCAATGGCAAATTTGATATCACAGAACAAAAGATTAGTGAACTTGAAGTAAGAGGCATACAATACAAATAACATACAATACATACAACAAATTGCACACGTTTGAAGTGTACAATTCGATAAGTTTGACATATGTATACACCCACAAAACCATCATCACAATCAAGATAGTAAACATAATTTTTAAAAACCAAATCCAAACCTGTTGCCATCGAGTGGATTCTGACTCTTAGCAACCCTAAAGAACAGAGCATAACCACCCCATATGGTTTTCAAGGCTGTAATGTTTACAGGAGCGGACTGCCACATCTTTCTCCCCCAGAGTGGCTGGTGGGTTCAAACCACCCATCTGTTGGTAAGCAGCTGAGAGCTTTAACCACTGTGCCACCAGGGCTCCAGTAAATATTATTACCACCCCAAAAGTCTCCTCATGCCCTTCTTTGTAATTCCTCCCCTCCTGCCCCAATTTGTCTCTGCCCCATCCTATTCCTAGGCAACAAATGATCTGCTTTCTGTCATTATAGATTCGTTTGTATTTCCTAGGAGTTTATATGAATGAAATCATAGAGTATAGACTGTTTTTTCTCTGACTTCTTTCACTCCACGTATTTATTTTGAGATTCATCTACATTGTTCTGGTATCATTAGTTCATTCCTTTGTATTGTTGAGTAGTATTCCATCGTACAGATATAAAACCAAAAAAAAAATAAACAAAACCCATTGCCATGGAGTTGATTCCCACTCATAGTGACCCTATAGGACAGAGTAGAACTGCCCCATAGGGTTTTCAAGGAGCGGCTGGTAGACTCGAACTACTGACCTTTTGGTTAGCAGCCATAACTCTTAACCACTGCTCCATCAGGGCTCAAGTACAGCAATTTGTTCATCCATGAGCTTGTTGATGGACAATTAGGTAATTTTCTGTCTGGGGCTTTTACAAGTAAGGCTGCTATGAACATTTGTGTACAAGTCTTTGTATGGACATATGTTTTTATTTCTCTTGGGCAAATATGTAGAAGTGGAATGACTAGATCACATTGTAGATGTACATTTAACTTTTTAAGAAACTGCCAGACTGTTTTCCAAAGTTGTGTAACAACCAGCAGCGTATGAGAGTTCCAGTTTCTCCACATCCTCACCAACACTTGGTATGCTCAGTCTTTTTAATTTTAGACATCCTAATATTTATATAGTGGTATCTCATTGTAGTTTTAATTTGCATTTCCCTAATGCCTAATGATATTGAACATCTTTCCATATCTTTGTTTACCATCTGAATATCTGCTTTGTTGAAGTATCAGTTGAATTCTTTCACCCAGTTTTTAATTGGGTTATTTGTTTTCCTATTAATTAATTTTGAGTGTTCTTTATATATTCTGGATGCAAGTCTCTAATTAGATATATAATTTTAAAATATTTCTCCTAATCTTTGGCTTGTCATTCTCTTAACAGTATCTTTCAAAGAGAAAAATGTTTTTAATTTTTATGTAATCAAAATTATCTTTTTTTTTTTTTTGATCATGCTTTTGATATTGTATCTAAGAAATATTTGCTTAATCCAAGGCCAAAAAGATGTTCACATGTGTTTTCTTTTATACATTTTATAGTTTTAGATTTTACATTTGGGTCTATGATCCCTTTTGAGTTAACTTTTGTATGTATTGCAGGATATGGAAAGAAGTTTTTTTTTAATATATAGATATCCAGTAGCTCCACATCATTTGTTGAAAAACTTACCCTTTCTCCTCTGAATCATCTTCGCACTTTTGTTGAAAACCAATTGTCCATATATGTGCAAATCTATTTCCAGACTTTCTGTCCTCTTCGTTGGATCCATTATCTATCTTTGCAGTAATACTATACATCTTTATTACTGTAATATTATAGTAAGTCTTCAATCGGGTGTTACACCTTAAAATTTGTTCTTCTTTGTCAAAATTAGTTTGGCTATTTTAGGTCCCTTGCATTTCCATAAAAATTTAAAAATAAACTTATCAATTTCTATGAAAAAAAGCTTGATGAGCTTTTTATTGATATTGTGTTGTATCTATGATCAATTGGAGAGAAATATCATCTGAGCAATATTGAGTTTCCTCATAAACACATTTATTTAGGTCTCCACATATGTAGGTCTTCTCAATTTCTCTCTGTAATATTTTATAGTTTTCAGTGTACAGGCATTGCACATCTTTTGTAAGATTCATGTCTAAGTTTTTAATATTTTAATGTGGTTTGGCTTTTTATTTCAATTTCCGATTGTTCATTCCTAACTAAACAAATAAAATTAATTTCACGTATTGATCTTGTATCATGCAACTTTCCTAAACTCTCTTATTAGTTCTAATAGCTTTTTTGTAGATTCCATCATATTTTCTACATAAATAATTACATCATCTGCAAATAAATACAGCTTTACTTTTTCTTTTAAAATCTGAGTCTTTTAATTCTTGATTTTGCTTTTTTGCACTGGTTATATCTCCAGTACAATTTCGAATAGAAGTGATAAAAGCACTTGTTCCTGATCTAAGGGAGAAAACACTCAGTCTTTCACCACCAATGTTGGTGTTAGCTGCAGGTTTTTCATATAAAAAACCAAATCCATTGCCATCTAGTCAATTCCGACTCATTGCGACACTATAGGACAGAGTAGAACTGCCCTGTAGGGTTTCCAAGGCTGTGAATCTTTACCGAAGCAGACTGCCACATCTTTCTCCCTCGGAGCGGCTGGTGGGCAGAAACCACCCACCTTTCAGTTAGCAGCTGAGTGCTTTAACCACTGTGCCACCAGGGCTCCTTCAGGCTTTTCATAGATGCTCTTTCTTCTTAGTTTGCTGGGGGATTTTGTCAGGAACAGATATTGGATTTTTGTCAAATTATTTTTCTTTACTCCTGGAGATGATGAAATGGTTTGTCTTTTTACATTAGTAATGCGGTGAATAACATTAATTTCAAATGTTGAACCAACCTTGCATTCCTAGGATAAAGCCCACTTTGTCATGTATTATCCTTTTGTGTATTGATAAATTTCATTCTTTAAAATTTCATCAGGACTTTTTCCTCTATGTTCGTGAGGAATATTGCTTTGTAGTTTTCTTTTCTTACAGTGTCTTTGCCTGGTTTAGAGATGAGAAAAAAAAATGGTCACAAAGAATCAGTTGTGAAGCATTATATCCTCTTCATCTTCTAGAATAACATTTGTGGAATTATTCTTATTTCTTCTTTGTTGTTGTTGTTGTTAGGTGCTGTAGAGTCAGTTCCAACTCATAGTGACCCTACGTACAACAGAACAATTGTTAGGATGGTGCCCAGTCCTGCACCATCCTCACAATCATTGTGCCTGAACCCATTGTTGCAGCTACTGTGTTAATCCATCTTGTTGAAGGTCTTCCTCTTTTTCACTAGCTTTCCACCTTACCAAGCATGATGTCCTTCTCCAGGGACTGATCCCTCCTGATAACGTGGCCAAAGTATGTGAGACGTAGTCTCGCCATCCTTACTTCTAAGGAGCATTCTGATTACACTTCTTCCAAGACAGATTTGTTCATTCTTTTGGCAGTCCATGGTATATTCAATATTCTTCACCAACATCACATTTCAAAGGTGTCAATTCCTTCTCCTTTAAGTATTTGGTATAATTCGCCAGTGAGGGCACCCTCTGCCTTCTCTTTGATATAAGGTTTTTAACTACAGTACAAATTTCTTTGTAGTTAATTTTGTTGTTGTTGTTCTAAGGTTTTTAACTACAGATTTAATTTATGTAATCCATATAGGGGTATTCAAGTTATCTATTTTTTGTGAGTTTTGGTAATTTGTGTAATTTCCATTTCATCTAAGTTGTCAAATTTATTGCCACAAAGTTGCTCAAAATATTCCCTTAATATTATTATTTTCTCTGTTACTTTTTAGTCATTGATTTCATTGATTTCCACTCTGAATCTTATTATTTATTTCCTCTGCTTATTTTGGATTGAATTTGCACATTTTTTTTCTAGTTTCTAAAGGTAGAAGCTGAGGTTATTGATTTCAGAACACACAGGTTTACAGTAAGCAAGGTACCCATGGGCTTACAGTAAGCAAGGTACATACGGGCCTACGATAAGCAAAGGTACACACAGGCTTACTTATGCTTACTTACTAATCTGTGGTGCACAATTTCACATGGGTTTTCAAAAACAGGTGAAATTGTGCACTACAGATTAGTAAGTAAGCACAAGTAAGCCTGTGTGTATCTTGCTTGTTGGGTAGTCCATCCCTGGATTATGATGGAACATGATGTGATATGTGTGAGACAGAGCTAATAATGCTGGTAAGCCTTGCAGAGGTAAGAGCCACACATCCAGTCCCTCACCTTGGCTTGCCCAGCGCCTGCTGGCAAAGAGTTCTCTGGCCATGATTGGTTATTAAATCTTAATCACAGCCTTCTCCTGCAATCAAGAGCCTTGATTAACTCCGTTCACAGTCCTGCAAGGTCAGAAATGAGGAGGCAGAAAGAAGGGAGAAATCAGCGTAACAACCATTTAGAGCACCATGACTTGTCAGCAGAGACTATTGCATTGCTGTTAGCCTTTAAGTGATTTCCCACCAGGACTCTCGCTCTCCGTCATGTGCTTTCTTTTCAGAGATTTTCTGTTGTGAGCCCTTATTCCCAGGGGAGAAGCTACTGCCAACAGAGGATCCAGTACAAAAAAGCTGGTCAAGTAAGACTGCACCAGGTCAGGCAATGAAATTCCTTCTCAGAAAAACACCTTAGCAATGTGAGATAGAAAAATCAGCAGCTTCTGAATCCCCTACAGATGACCTGAGGTTCATCTATTAGGGGGCACTTTCCTCCCCCTAAAAATAAAAAGTTAGCTTGGCAGCCTCTCGACTGTTCTTGGAAGCAGCTGTCTGATTGCATCTTGATGGTGAGGCTGAGCCTAAAGCTATTCATTTTGCCTCATCTATGAGCCCAACGCCATCTGGAATGATGTTTCACCTTTTAACTTGCGAGGTGCACAGGTATGCCTCATCGCTCTCACCATCTCCCTAGCTGCTAATGGGCATAAAGTCAAGTATGTGCCTTCCAAACCCATTGCCTTCTAGTCAATTCCAACTTACAGTGATCCTATAGGACAGAGTAGAACTGCTCCATACGGTTTCCCAGGCTGTGATCTTTATGGAAGCAGACTACCACAGCTTTCTCCCGCAGAGCAGCTGGTGGGTTCGAACCACTGACCTTTTGGTTAGCAGCCAAACACTTAACCACTGCACCACCAGGGCTCCTTAGTATGTGCCTTAGGCGGAGATGATGGCCCTCTGAAGAAACCCAGGACTTCGTTAACTATCTTAGTGAGCTAAAGGAGGAACAGCTATTCTCTGGCACCAGTAAATCTAGAATAGCCGGAACGGGGACAATGATGATGTCCATTGCCTACAGGGGGCTTTCCACTGTTGTTACCACCTTTTTTATTGCCCCACTTTTGTTACCCTTTCCCCTACCTGCTCTCTGTCCATGCTACTTGGCACGTAGACAGGGCTGTCTGATTAGTATTTAAACCCAGGAGAGAGGAATAGGCATTCTCCTCCTAAGACGCAAACTGGGGTGTGCTTGGATGTGATCTTAACCCTGTGGATGGGAGCCTCACTTCCAGGAACATTGGCTGATATGGATGTTTGCTGTCCTACTCATCCCTGTCCTGTTTGTTCTGTGAGTAATAAATGCTGCTGACCATGCCGTTGGAACAACATCTGGTCTGTGCTCTGCTCCAAATAGTCTTCACTAAAAACTTGTGAATATAGTGACATGGCAGAAATTGACTAACAAATCAGTCTTACAAGAAATCCTACCTCCTTAGAAGAGAGGATGGCAAGACTTCAACTCACTTACTTCGGACATGTTACCAGGAAAGATCAATCATTAGAAAAGGACATCCTGTTTGCTAAAGTAGCAAGTCAAAACTCTCAAGGAGATGGATTGATACAATAGCTGCAACAATGAACTCAAACATACCAACAATCGTGAAGATGGCACAGGACTGGGCAATGTTTCACTTTGTTTTACATAAGGTCACCACCAGTCAGAGCCAGCTCCATAGCAACTAACAACAAAAATTAAAAAAACGAAACAAGCCAGGCTAAGATCATTACTTTATAAATGTTTGTTTGTCGCTCAGAGTGTTATTTGATCTAATCAGTTCTCATCACGTTCATAGCATTCTCAAAACATTCTGAGGATAGCACTTCTTGTAAGAAATGTATAACCTTGGAAGGGAGATGACATGTAAACTGGCAATTATAACACAAGACAAAGCAGTGCTTAAGCAGGGCCCCTCAAAAAAGGGCCCAAGGGGCTTAGGGATGGCTGAAACCCCATCTGGTGGGAATCTGGAAAGGCTTTGGAAAAGGTAGCTTTGGAGATAAGCCTTAAACAAAAAAACAAACCCCTTGCCATTGAGTCCATTCCAACTCATAGCAACCCTATAGGGACCCTATACAACAGAGTAGAACTGCCCAAGAGGGTTGCCAAGGCTGTAAATCTTTACAGAATCAGACTGCCACATCTTTCTCCCTCAGAGCAGCTGGTAGGTTCAATCCACCAGCCTTTCCATTTGCAGCCGAGCGCTTAACCACTGACCACCAGGGCTCCTTTGAGATAAGCCTTAAAAAAGGAGAAAAATTTCAACAGATGGAGATGGGGTGGGGGTGGGGTGAATCTAAAATGTTCATCTAAACTTCTCAAGCATTCACACCTTCAAAATTTCCACTGCAAAGTGTTGGGCTTAATTAATTCAGCTTCAAACCCTCATTTGCCTCTTCTCTCTCCGCTGAAGTCAAGAAGAGATGGGAACAATGTGTTCCTCCTTCTTCCCACTGGCTTTGGGAAGTGTAATGCTTGTGAGCCACAGGGGCCATGCTGAGAGGGTTAGTCACCAACTCCGTTCTTGACGTATGGCCCTGGGTGAGTGATGCTTCTCTTCAGCTGCAGGAAATAACAGTGTGGTGGTCAGATGTGTTTACCTCTAAAATACGCTACAGCCAAATAAGTTTCCAGGGATTGTTCAGGCAGAACATCACATTTAGATCGGTCCAAAGGCATCATTTGTTAATTAACTGCAGTTCTTTGTGTCCAAAGCAGAGGTCACCCACAGCACCTGGTTTGCAGTCAACGCTTGCTTTGTATTCAGTTTCCCAGCTGGGCTGAGTCACCACAAGGTCAAAGCAAGTGCCCTGCATCAGACAAGTGCTTGTTGTTGTTAGGTGCCATCAAGTCGGATCCAACTCACAGCGACCCTACACACAACAGAACGAAACTGCCAGGTCCTGTGCCCTCCTCACAGTCATCGCTATATTTGAGCCCATTGTTGCAGCCACTGTGTCAATCCATCTCATTGAGGGTCTTCCTCTTTTTCGCTGACCCTCTACACTATCAAGCATGATGTCCTTCTCCACGGACTGGTCCCTCCTGATAGCATGTCCAAAGTACATGAGACAAAGTCTCGCCATCCTTGCTTCTAAGGAGCATTCTGGTCGCACTTCTTCCAAGATAGATTTGTTCATTCTTCTGACAGTCTATGGTGTATTCAATATTCTTTGCCAACACCATAGTTCAAAGGCATCAATTCTTCTTCCGTCTTCCTCATTCATTGTCCAGCTTTCGTATGCATATGTGGTGATTGAAAATATCATGGCTTGGGTCAGGAGCACTTTAGTCCTCAAAGTGCCATCTTTACTTTTCAACAGAAAGCCTACAACTGAGCTGTCCAGGAGGCCCAGCTTTCTGCCCTAATCTCAGCACTTTCTGCAGTATGCACATTTAATCGGGGTGACCTAAGGAAGGCAAGCGATGCCTGTGTTCTCTGGGCATTCATTAATTAGAATTCAATTAAGACTTTGTCATCAACCATTGAACAAATGTTAGTGACCCTTCTTATTTCATTTGAAGCCAAGATAACTCTCATTTGGATGGCAGACGGCATGTCTGGAACATATTACCATGACTGAAAACAGATGCACTATGCAACGGGCCCTTTAAATTGCTGCTAGAGGACCCCAAGGAGTCATAGACATATTCTCAGGGAGCTGCCACTTCTCTGATTGTTGGAGGGTTTTCATTTCAATGCTTTTATTAATGTAAATAATATTCTCTGGGCGATCACCTTATAACCAATAACAACTTCAGTGCTCATGTTTGTGTTTGTGTTTATATTAATATTGGAGACAAGGAGAACTATCCAGCTAATGAGAAAAGAAGTGAGATTAATCCATAAATGAAGCATTCTTACTAAATGGGAACAAAATCATGCTAAATTGACACACTATACAGATAAAGGTTTGCCACGGCGTAACCGGAAAATTGATTAATCATGTAGTCCGTGGAGGTATAAGCACAGCAAACTAATTTTCAAATTTAAGCTGTAAATAGCAGGTTAGTTTCAGCAAAACAACATCATGTTCCACATCCAATTAATGTTAGCTTATTGGTTTTCTAATTTTTATTTGTATTTATTTTATGAATTTGATTTCATGAATCATTTCATAAGATCTTAAACATAAGGATTTTATACATAGTTTTATGTTTACATATTTTTAGGTAAAAAAGCAATTAAAAAAATGATTCAAGTCAAAAATAAAATTTTTACCCTTTTACTCAAATTTGAGAAATAATGAAGTATGGCCTACTCCTTTCCATTTGTCAAAAACGCACTGTGCTAGATCCACAAGTAGAGTCCTGGCTCCCTGAGGGACCGAGTTACTGGGCTGAAGGCTGGGGACCGTGGTCTCCGGGGACATCTAGCTTAATTGGCATAACATAGTTTATAAAGAAAATGTTCCACATTCTACTTTGGTGAGTAGCGTCTGGGTCTTAAAAGCCTGCAAGCAGCCATCTAAGATACTCCACCAGTCTCACCCCAACTGGAGCAAAGGAGAATGAAGAAAACCAAAGACACAAGGGAAAGATTAGTCCAAAGGACTAATGGCCCACAACTACCACAGCCTCCACCAGACTGAGTCCAGTACAAGCAGATAGTACCCAGCTACCACAACTGACTGCTCTGACAGGGATCACAATAAAGGGTCCCAGATAGAGCTGGAGAAAAATGTAGAACAAAATTCAAATTCACACACAAAAGAAGATCAGACTTGTTGGTCTGACAGAGACTGGAGAAGCCAGTCTGGCCCCTGGACACCCTTTTAACTCAGTACTGAAGTCACTCCTGAGGTTCACCCTTCAGCCAAGATTAGACAGGTCTATAGGGCCAACAATAACACACATGGGAAACGTGCTTCGTAGTTCAATCATGTATACAAGACTAATGGGCACACCAGTCCAAAAGCAAAGACGAGACAGCAGGAAGGGACAGGGAAACTGGACAAATGGAAACAGGGAAACTGGAGTAGAGAAAGGGAGACGCTGACACATCATGGGGTGGAACCAATGCCACAAAATAATTTGTTTATCGAGAAGCTAATTTTTTCTGTAAACTTTCACCTAAAGCGCAATTAAAGAAAAAAGAATCCTGGCTATTTTTCAAGCCATTCTAAATAAAAGTGAAGAGCTTAGTATAATGAAAGGAAAAAAAGGGTTAAGGAGTTAAGGGTTCAAATCCCAGCTATGCCACTTGCAGGGTGAGACACCTTGGACAAGCTACTTTACCACACTGGGCCTCATTTTTTATCATCTGTGATAAAAAAAATTTTATCAGATTTTTTTTTTTTTCAGATTTCTTTCAACTCTGAAATGCTATGATTTTACTAGTCCTTTTTTCTAAAGATGTTAGCTGGCAGTCTCTGGCTCACGGAGTCTAGCCTCTGCTGGCCAAAACCCATTACTGCAATCCTGGACATCTGTTGTCAGCTCCCGGCTCATCGCGGACCCCCAACTCATCGCAACCCCATGCACAAAGGGATTGAACCTTTGTGATTTTCAGAAGTAGATCACCAGGCCTTTCTTCCTAGTCCGTCTTAGTCTGGAAGCTCCACTGAAATCTGTTCAGAATCATAGCTACACGCAAGCCTCCACTGACAGACGGGTAGTATCTGTGCATGAGGTGCATTGGCTGGGAATCAGACCTGGGGCTCCCACAAGAATGGTGAGAATTCTACCACCGTACCACCAGTACTCCTTCCCAACATCTATCAACTGTCAATGTCACAGTGCCAAGACTGGTCGGGCTTCTACAAAAAAGTCAGGTAGGCTTAGTTTGCCTCTGTCTTCCACCCTCATTCTCATTCTCTTATTTTCTCTCTCCTCAGATTCTTTTGTCAGTGTCAAATGAATACCAAAGACGTCCTTCAGGTTGGCCTCATCTCTACCCTGTTCTTAGCAAACCAGCCTGCCCATGCACCGTGGCCTGCAATGATTAAGTTTATACCACGAGACCCCACCCCCTACCACCACTATGCACTAAGATAGAAGGTCAATGTCATGGTTTGAATTCTGTCCCCCCAAAAATGTGTGTATCAATTTGGCTAGGCCATGATTCCTGGTACTGTGTGATTTTCCTATATGTTGTAAATCCTGCCTCTATGATGTTCATGAGGGAGGATGGGTGGCAGTTGTGTTAGTAAGGCAGGACTGGATCTACAAGACTGGATTGTGTCCTGAGGCAATCTCTTGAGATATAAAAGAGAGAAGTGAGCAGTGAGACAGGGGTACCTCATACCTTCAAGAAAGCAGTGCCAGGAGCAGAGCATGTCCTTTGGACCGGGGGAACACTGATGAGAAGGCCGACAGAGAGAGAAAGACTTCCCCTGGAGCTGACACACTGAATTTGGACTTTTAGCCTACTTTGAGAGTGAAAACCATCCACTTGTGGTATTTCTGTTATAGCAGCACTAGATGACTAAGACAGTCAAGAAGCTCTCACAGGATAGTTGCAGATAACTATGGAGGCAAATATGATTATGAAGTATATTTTGGTAATGCTTTCACCAACTGGGTAGATAAAGATAATGTAGAATCATGCCATAAGAAATTAGTAAAGGAAAACATAAAATTTAAATCCATATGTAAAATAACTTGGCAGATTGCCCATGAGGCATTCAGCTAGAGTGAATGTGTTTATATTCATACATGTATTCAGAGGGTGGGGGAATGTACATGTACGTTGAGAGATAAGAGAAAGACGAATATAAAAACCAAGACTATAAAAGATTGGGGCTGGAAAATTGCTGTAACTATAGGGCCAGTCCCTGCATAGGACAGCCAAAGATCCCAATGTACTGTGCCCAAAGGAACATGGAAGACTCTGCTTGCTCTAGGCAGACATCAATATCCAGGGAGGTTTTATCTGAATGACGAGACATCCCAACAGCTGGTCACATAGTAAGCACAGTTGTAGGCAATCAGTCCATCCACAGTCCATCCAGTTAGCACCTGGAGCAACAGAGAGCACAGAACAGGCTTCCTCCCTATAGAAGTGGGGCTTAGGTCAAAGCTTCTGGCTCAACAGGGAAACTGAGGCATTGTATGGACTGGATCTTCTCGACAGGACCATAGAGCAGGCTGGGACTCAAAAGATACATGCATGTCCGTGGTTCAGCCAAATAAAATGGGAACCAAGACTTCAACAGCACATCTAATTCCTGATCTCTGCAAACTCCAGAGTGGTTCCAGAACTGGATGTGACTGGGACGCAAGGGCTGACAGACAACCTGGATGTTGGTGATGACTATTTTTCCACTAGGGTTGTTATAAATAAATCATCTTAGCCAAATATTTGTGGATGTTTGTAAGCTGGTAAACAACAGGGAGGTGGGTTGTACCTGAAGATTTCTGGGAAGGTCTTCCAGAAGTACTTTGTTTCTGTGTATTATGTTGTTGTTGTTAAATGCTGTCGAGTCAGTTCTGACTTGTAGTGACCCCATGTGCAACAGAACAAAACACGGCCTGGTCCTGCACCATCCTCACAATCCTTGTTATCTTTGAGCCCGTTGTTGTAGCCACTGTGTCAATCCATCTCATTGAAAGTTTTCCTCTTTCTTTCTGACCCTCTACTTTACCAAGCATGATGTCCTTCTCCAGGGACTGATCCCTCCTGACAATATGTCCAAAGTACGTGAGACGTAATGTCGCCATCTTTGCTTCCAAGGAGCATTCTGGCTGTATTTCTTCCAAGACAGATTGACTCATTCTTCTGGCAGTCCATGGCATATTCAATATTCTTCACCAACATCACAATTCGAAGGCATCAATTCTTCTTCAGTCTTCCTTATTCATTGTCCAGCTTTTGCATGCATATGAGGGGATTGAAAACACCATGGCTTGGTTCAGGTGCATCTTAGTCTTCAAGGTGACTTCTTTGCTTTTTAACACTTTAAAGGGGTCTTTTGCTGCAGATTTGCTCAATGCAATGCATCATTTGATTTCTCGACTGCCACTTCCATGGGTGTTGATTTGGATCCAAGTAAAATGAAATCCTTGACAACTTCAATCTTTTCTCTGTTTATCATGATGTTGCTTATTGGCCCAGCGGTGAAGACTTTTTTTTCTTTATGTTGAGGTGTAATCCATACTGAACTCTGTAGTCTAATTTTCATCAGTAAGTGCTTCAAGTCCTCTTCACTTTGAGCAAGCAAGGATCATAGTTTCCATTTTTCAAAGAATTTTCATGGTTTTTTGCGGTAGGTTTGATTTAAATGAAATTAATTTAAATAACTAGTCAATTAGATTCCATCAACTTTTCCTACAAAATTGCATTCTTGTTTGATAGTACCTTGCCACATATTTTTCAGAAACCCGGGTGTATGTTATAGAATTCATAGAATTAAAGAGGTACATACTATATCATGAATCTGATATTTTATGATCAATTTTCTATTCATATAAGAAAACCAAATGGTAATATGATTATTTTTACCGTAGTCAACTGAAGCAGATGCTGACTTACCCATTGGAAGAGGAAGCACTGGTAACCCAAGAGATTAATCAGGAATATACAAGGGATATTGTTTTAATGCAGTACCAGGAAGACATCAGCCACCATCAAAACCATTTATCAAACATAAAAATTAACATTCAAATAGTGCTTTAGGGCATAAAACCTGCTTGATATTTTGTTTATTGTCTGTTTCCCCACACTAGAGTGTAGGCTGTATGAGAGCAGAGATTCTCTTCTGCCTCATTCACTACTGTATCCTCAACACAACAAACAGTGCGTGGCACATAGTAGACACTTGTTGTTGTTGTAGTTGGGAGCCCTGGTGTCACAGTGGTTAAGAGTTCAGCTGCTAACCAAAAAAGGTCGGCAGTTCGAATCCACCAGCTGCTTCTTGGAAACCCTATGGGGCAGCTCTACTCTGTCCTATAGGATCGCTATGAGTTGGAATTGACTTGATGGCAATGGGTTTGGTTTTGGGGGGTTTTGTCGTTGTGGTTAGGTGCTGTCGAGTCAGTTTCAACTCATAGCGACCTTATGTACAACAGAATGAAAAACTGCCAGGTCCTGTGCAATCCTCACAATTGTTGCTATGTTTGAGCCCATTTTTGCAGCCACTGTGTCAATCCATCTTGTTGAGGCTCTTCCTCTTTTTCACTGACCCTCTACTTTACTAAGCACGATGTCCTTCTCCAGGGACTGGTCCCTCCTGATAACATGTCCAAAGTACATGAGATGAAGTCTCAACATCCTCGCTTCCAAGGAGCACTCTGGATATATTTCTTCCAAGACAGACTTGCTAGTTCTTTTGGCAGTCCATGGTATAGTCAACATTCCTCAGCAACACCATAATTCAAAGGTGTCAATTCTTCTTCAGTCTTTCTTATTCATTCTCTAGCTTTCACATGCATATGAGGCTATTGAAAATATCATGGCTTGGGTCAGGTGCATCTTAGTCCTCAAAGTGACAATCTTTGCTTTTTAACACTTTAAAGAGGTCTTTTGCAGCAGATTTGACCAATGCAATACATCATTTGACTTCCTCACTGCTGCTTCCATGAGTGTTGATTGTTGACCCAAGTAAAATAAAATCCTTGACAGCGTCAATCTTGTTCCATTTATCATGATGTTGTTTACTGATCCAGTTGTGAGGATTTTTGTTTTCTTTATGACGAGGTGTAATCCATATTGAAGGCTGTAGTTTCTGGTCTTCATCAGTGAGTGCTTCAAGTTCTCTTCACTTTCAGCAAGCAAGGTTGTGTCATCTGCATATCACAGGTTGTTAATGAGTCTTCCACCAATCCTGATGCCACATTCTTCTTCATATAGTCCAGCTTCTCAGATTATTTGCTCAGCATACAGATTGAATAGGTATGGTGAAAGGATACAACCCAGATGCACAGCTTTCCTGACTGTAAACCATGCAGTATCCCCTTGTTCTGTTCAAAAAGCTGCCTCTTGGTCTATGTACAGGTTTCTCATGAGCACAAGTGTTCTGGAATTCCCATTCTTCACAATGTTATTGTGATGATCCACACAATCGAATGCCTTTGCATAGTCAATAAAACACAGGTAAACATCTTTCTGGTATTCTCTGCTTTCAGCCAAGATCCATTTGACATCAGCAATGACAACACTCATTCCATATCTTCTTCTGAATCCGGCTTGAATTTCTGGCAGTTCCCTGTCAATGTACTACTGCAACCGCTTTTGAATGATCTTCAGCAAAATTTTACTTGCGTGTGATATTAATAATATTGTTAGATAATTTCTGCATTCTGTTGGATCACCTTTCTTTGGAATAGGCACAAATATGGATCTCTTCCCGTTGGTTGGCCAGATATCTGTCTTCCAAGCAATAGATGGGAGAAGAGAATTCCAAGGAGAGGAAGCAGCTAATGTGAATGCTCTAAGGATGGAGAGAGCCTGGTGTGTTCACGAAACTCATGAGGTTAGAGCATAGTAAGCATCATGGATTGAACTATGTCCCCCCAAAATATCTGTCAACTTGGCTGGGTCATAATTCCCAATATTGTATAATTGTGTACCATTTTGTAATCTGATGTGATTTCCTTATGTGTTGTAAATTCATTCACTATGATCTAATAAGATGGATTAGCAGCAGTTATACTGGTGAGGTATACAAGGTTGGATAGTGTCTTAAGCCAATCTCTTTTGAGATATAAAAGACAGAAGCGAACAGAGACACATGGGAACCTCATACCACCAAGAAAGCGGTGCTGAGAGCAGAACGCATCCTTTGGACCTGAGGTTCCTGCACAGAGAAGCTCCCAGACCAAGGGGAGACTGATGCATCACAAGGACCTTCCTCCAGAAATGACTAAGACAGTAAGCAAGGGGGGGAAGAGTACTGGGACTTGATTCCAGAGAAGTGGTGGGGATGAGAGATCATGAAAGGCTTCTAGACCTTTCTAAGGCCTTGGCTTTTGCTCTGAGAGAAATGGGGAGCTATTGCAGAGACATAATCCTTGCCCTTGAAGCCTAGTCTCATCCTAGGTCATCTCTACAGGGTATTGCAATAAGAAGAGCCAGACCTATACTGGAATTCCTTCTCCACCTCTCCCTAGCTCTATAACTATGGGAAGTTACATCGTCTGACCTGTCAAATAAGCACGTTATACAACTTATCTCAATTAATCCTTTCAAAAGCTCTATGAGGTAGGTACAAGTATTTCCATTTTAGGGGTCAGAAACAGGTTTAGAGGTTTAGACCTGTTGCCATCTAGTCGATTCCAACTCATGGCAACCCCATGTGTGTCAGAGTAGAACTGTGCTCCATAGAGTTTTCAATGGCTGTAATCTTTCAGAAGTAGATCACCAGGACTTTCTTCTGAGGCAACTCTGGGTAGACTCGAACCTCCAACCTTTTGGTTAGCAGCCAAGCTCTTCACCACTAAGCCACAAGGGCTTCCCTAGAGGTTTAGAGAAGATTAAAGGTCTTGCTCAGAACTATCAGTCTGGGATATGAAAGAATCGAGATTTGAATTCAGTTGGTCTGACTCCAAGGACCCCCGGTGGCACAGTGGTTAAAAGCACTCAACCGCTAACTGAAAAGTTGGTGGTTCTAACCCACTAGCCACACTGCAAGAGAAAGATGTGGCAGTCTGCTTCCATAAAGCCTTGGCAACTCTATGGGGCAGTTCTACTCTGTCCTATAGGGTCACTATGAGTCAGAATCCACTCCATAGCAGCGTGTTTTGGTTTGTGGTCTGACTCTAGAGACTACGTTCCTCATCACTACCCTCATCCTATAGGATTATCTGTGTCAAGGGCTTGGTACAAAATAAGTGTTTAATAAATGTATTTCCTCTCTCTCTTACTGCCTTGACTGGTTTCCTGATGTTGTCGGTCTTCTTGCCTAGATCTCGGAGTGCTGTGTGCTCCCAGCACCCTGTTTCCTGTGAGGACACCTCCTTTTCCCAAAACAGAACCTTTCCAGTGCAGAACCCTGTCCACTGTTGCTGCCATGCATGAGGCAGTGTGGCCCTGGGCAAGTCACAGAGAGGACTCCAAGCCTTGGTTGCTTCTTTTGTAAACTGGGATTCATAAGGCCCATTCTCTCTAATGATGGACAGAGATAACACAAGTAGGAGCCTCCCAGCCTGTAGAAGCACTCAATAACTAGTTATCATTATTATGCTTTCCGGAACTTGTGTTTTACCTTCATGGTGGTTTCTTGCCAACAGTTGAGTCAGTTCCACTGCAGAGGTGGGTGAGATTGTAGCTGTTTGCCCCTTATAATCTACTCAGAAATCCTTCCCATCCCTGGCCAGGGCACCAGATGTGATGTCTGCATCTAATTTTTGTTAAACAAGCACGTATATTATAATACATTTAATGCTTTAGTTCAGACGTGAAATATGGGTGTCTAGCTCCTCTGGGCCAACTTAGACTGTGTATGCACTTAGGGTTATCCTGGAATTCATATGCTGGAAAGAAAAGTTTGCTAATTTTTTCATTCTAAAGCTTTTCTCTATTTAGAAAGATTGGTATAGACAGGCATCACACAGGCATTACACAACTACAGCGGGCATTATTAACATGCTAGTGCAGGGAGCTGCGCAAAGGGGTGGTCCTGGGTACAAAGAAAGACAGGTTACATACCCATCTCCCAGCTGCTGTAAGTGTTGGCTGTGAAGCACTCAGCTGCCAATTCTGGAGAATTGTCCTCAGCCAAAGGGAGCCTCAGCCAGGCCCAGAAGGTTGATGTGAGGGCTAACGGGGTTAATATGTGGGAACATTTGATGAATGTTAGCAGCTATCATTGCTGTTATTTCAGGACTGGCTGACCTGGGACATTAAACCATGGCTCCTGGTCCTAACCCAGAGCTCTTCCGCCGTGTGACACCTCCACCTCAAATCTATGGTTTCTTTCCACCTCTCTCTAAATTGAAATTCACCTTTCTCTTCCCAAGCCGGCATTCTTTGCCCTTTGACCCTCATAACAATGTATGAGTCATGGAGAAAGGAGTCCAAGAAGTGGCTCAGGTTTCCAAATCTACACCTCCGAAAAAAATAGCAGCAAAATGTTTTCCTTGGAGAGTCCACAGACCTTCCCTGAAAAATCTCAATTTTCAATACTTTAAAGCATAGCTTGTTAAAATAGCTAGATTGGGCAGAGTATATTGTAGCTATGATAAGTTTCACAATGATGTAATACAATTTTACACAATGCACATTTGACACTGTGTCAGTGAATCTGAAGACAGAATAGCACCGCAGCAGTATGCATGCATTTTTGTAAATATGCCTTTGTTTCCTTAAACGAAAGCTCTCAAAAGGATTTATGTCAGAGCTACTTGAACTGATTCAGCTCAACTATTTGGATGCCTCAATTTTCAACAAACTGGACAGTTTCTGTATAAATCACCTGGTGGTATTAAAAGATATTAAACCACGATAACGCTTATTAGAGGCATAATCCTATCTCAGGCAAATTCTCCTGGAGGTTAATATGGGAGATGTATTTTCTTTCTCTAAAGATAACGGTAGATGTTTGGATTTTCTGTCATTGAACCAGAAGAATATTAGAGCCCCATCTGGTGGAACTGATGCTTACTCAGTAGACAAAATGAAATTTTTCACAAGCCATTCACTGAGCACCGTGCTCTTATCGCTTTCAGAACATGGCAGCTAATCCCTGCCTCTTCATTTTACCCTTTGGCATCTCTTTTATTTTTCTGAACGTCTGGACTTCCCTCTCCAGCATCTGCCCACCTCCCCCTCTTCCGCCAGGAAAAGAGCCTTCAACTACAGAGTGACTGACATGCAGTGAACCCTGTGAGAGCCAGAACTCAATGGGACTGCCTTGTTTTTCCGGGTCTCACAAGTTTTCTGCCTTTGGCAGGGTGTGGTCGCTTGTTTTCGTGGAAAATAGTTGAGTTTTCCTTTTCTGACAGGTGTGCACCTTACACAGTCTGGCTTTCGTGGGTTTTACTGTAGTTATTTTTATTATATAGAGAATAACATTTCAAAAGTAAAATGTAGACAGACTAGATAACCTAAATCGCGTAATTATATCATAACATAAAAGATATATTATAGTGTATGCATATATATTTATGTTAGAACTTATGAGATTCTATATATATTAAAATATATAGACATAAGACTTTATATATCGCTTTATATTAGATTTTGTATATCTCTTACAGGTACCTATAGGTCCACAAGTCTCAAATAAGATATACTTCCAACCACTCTAACTCGGATCACAACAGAGGGTCCCAGACAGAGCAGGAGAAAAATCAGAACAAAAAATCAAATTCACAAAAAAGACCAGACTTACTGGTCTGACAGACACTGGAGGAACCCCCGAGACTATGGCCCTAAGACACCCTTCTGTGCTGGAACGGAAGCCATTCCTGGAGACCACCTTTCAGCCAACCGTAGACGGGCCCGTAAAATAAACAATCACGCCCGAGAGGAAAACATGCTCCTTAGAACAGTCAATTATATGAGATCAAAAGGACAACATTTGCCCAAAAGCAAAGATGAGAAAGCAGGAAGGGATAGAAAATCAGTAAGAACAGAAGTAGAAGAAAGCTATGTTCCCAGTAATCTGGGAACAAGGTCAGAAAAATTAACTCCAGAACTTGAAACTTGTAAGACTGAACCTAAAAGATATGTGAGATGGACAACCGTGAGCATCCGTGCCGCAGAAGCTAACTTACTTCAGAGATCCATTCTCAATGTGTTCCTGACGAGGCCAGGACATTGCTAAAATTTCAGCGGGGAAATAGAAAGTGGAAGTGAATAAGGTGAATGGAAGTGCTCAGCTATCACTTGTTCATCATGAAGTAATGGAGAAGTAATGGAAGTAACAGAAGGTTGAGGTCAATTTGTTGTACTGTGGTGGCTTGCATATTGCTACAGATATTTCATTTACCAGCAGGGTCACCCATGGTGAACAGGTTTCAGCAGCTATGTGTTGTTTTAAGGCATTAAGTTTAGGGTAATTTGTTATAGCAGCAACAGAAAACTAATATACCAGGTAATCAAGATTTTAAATAACCTAGCCTCTAATCTAATCTAAGAGTTCCAGTGGTGCAGTGGTTAAGAGGTTGGCTGCTAACCAAAAGGTCAGCAGTTCAAATCCACCAGCTGCTCTTTGGAAACGCTATGGGGCAGTTCTACTCTGTCCTATAAGTTCACTATGAGTCGGAATCGACTCGAAAGCAATGGGTTTTTTTGGTTTAATCTAATCTAGCTCTCCTTTCTAATATTATTCCCACTTTTCAAGCCTTTACTTTGCTATCTTGGTCTACTTACTAAATCATGAACATAAATAACATTGCACAAATCCCCCAAATCTAGAATTCTCCATCAATCTATTTTTAAAAGTCTAGATCAAGTTCCTCATTTTCCAGAAAAACAAACCAGAGCACTCTGATTCACAGGGATTTCTCTGTTTTGAACTCGTGATATTTATTGGTACTTTGGCAAGTAATCAATTCCTTATGATATCTTTTCTATGAGTGTTTTGCTTTCTTATTTAACTCATGCAGGTATTTACTTTTCCAGACAAGAGCTCTTTTCTGCTCAGGAGTATAAAGTCCTCTAAACCCATTGCCGTCAAGTAGATTCCACCTCATAACGATCCTATATAGTAGAGTAGAACTGCCCCACAGAGTTCCCAAGGCTGTAAATCTTCACGGAAGCAGACGGCCACATCTGTCTCCTGCAGAGCAGTTGGGGGTTTCGAACTGTCATCTTTTCAGTTAGCAGCCGAGCGCTTAACCACTCACCACCAGGGCTCCTCCATAAAGTCCTCTAGAGCTGGTATTTTGTTTTAAATGTCTTTATAACCCAGCATCCAGCAAAATAGGTCACATAGATTACATACATACATGACTAGATTGAATGTCATTGACTGAAGTGTACTAAGTTAGTAACTATTACATATCCCCATACTTCAAGAATAGTGAAGTAGTTTTGCCCTAGATGATATGTACATAGAATATAAAATTATATTAGTTAAAACAGGATGGACAATGAACCCTAATGTAAACCAGGAACTTTCGTTCGTAATAATGTATCAGTATTCGTTCATCAATTATAATACATGTGCCACACCAGTGCAAAATGTTAATAATGGGGAAAACCGTGGGTAGGGACAGGAAGTATTTGGAAACCCTTTGTACTTTCTGCTCAATTTTTCTGTAAGCCTAAAACTGCTATAAAAAATAAAGTCTATTAATTAAAAATAAATAAATAAACAGGATGGTACCAGTTTAATTAAATTGAATCAAGCGAACCGATTTAAGAGCTCAGAAACCACCAAAATATAATTGGGATTTTGTTATATGAAAAAGGTGGCACATTAAATAGATAGGTAAAGGATGTACTCTTGAGATATAATGATGAGAAAATTGACCATCCATTTTGGGGAAAATTTAGATTCCCATCTCTTTACTCTGTACCCCAAAATTAATTCCAGGTGGAGTAAGATTGAAATGTTTTTGAATTTTTATTTTCTAGTAAGGGTGAGTTATGTTGTTCAAACTCTCCCACAGGAAAATAAATAAATAAAACTAAAAAAAAAGGATAAATTATTTTTAAATATTTTCTTAAATTCATCAAAAAGCAGCAGATAGAAAGGAATTACTGAGATAATAGCAAATGAAAATCTGGAACCCAGAGATGTAAACTAACTTGGACACACACTTCTGTTCTGAGAGTATTTGCCAATCCAGGAAAACTTGAACTTTTGTTTGGGTGGCCTAAAGGGGAGAATTGGATAGAGGAAAGATTTAAAGAGAGAAAGGCTGAGAATTTTTCAGAACTGACTTAAAACACCAACCCACAGATGTCAGAAGTCTAAGAATCCTAAGTTAAATAAATAAAAAGAATACCAAACCCAGACATACCCTTCTGAAACTGCAGGAAACCAAGCAAAAAGAAAATCTTTAAAAAGAGCTGGAGAAAAAAACAAGGCAGATTCCCTGCAAAGAAACCATCATGAGACTGACAGCTGACTTCTCTTCAGTAACAATGGAAGCCAAAAGATGGCTTTCTCTCAAGTTATCTAATAGATTTCTACCCTGAGCCTCTATTTTCTGTTCTAGCCCTTACCTATCTCCCTTAAAAGGAAAGTGAAATATTAAACCCATCTGTATTTTGGATACACTTTGCCGTAAAGCTACCATGGGGAATCCTTTCATTAGACTTTAAGATAATTTAGAACAAAGCCCTTTTAGCAACTGTAATGTTGAAAACACACTACCATGATTTGAAGAAAATCTACTTCATAGCAAAATTTATTTACCATTTTCCCCTCAGGTATGTAAATCTCATTTATGAGAATAGCTAGCTACCTTTTATTGATGTCACTATGTGTTAGGCATCGTAGTAGGTTCTTGATGTACGTGATTTAATTAAATATACACAAGAACTTTATGAGGAAATTGTTTTTAATTCTCATTTGACAGACCAAAATACTGAAGCTGGGAGAGATTTAACCCATTTTACATGGTTGAACATCACATGTGGGCAAAACCAGAAATCTAATCCAGGCTCTCTGATTCCAAGTATTATTCACTTTCCGTTCCTTAAACTATCTCCCCAAAGAAACCATAATTAAAAGACATAAGGCATTAATTATATGTCTTTAGCAACTGATAGTATACTTTGATCTTTGTTGTGTTGTTATGCGCCATCAAGTTGGTTCCGACTCTTAGTGACCCTGTGTACAACAGAGAAAAACACTACCCGGTCCTGTGCCATCCTCACAATCACTGCTATGCTTGAGCCCGTTGTAGCAGCCACTGTGTCGATCTGTCTCATTGAGGGTCTTCCTCTTTTTCACTGACCCTCTACTTTACCAAGCACGATGTCCTTCTCCGGGGACTGGTCCCTCCTGATAATATGTCCAAAGTATGTGAGACATAGTCTCGCCATCCCCGTTACTAAGGAGTATTCTGGCTGTACTACTTCCAAGACAGATTTGTTCATTCTTCTGACAGTCCATGATATATTCCATATTCTTTGCCAACACCATAATTTAAAGGCATCAACTCTCCTTCGGTCTTCTTTATTCATTGTCCAGCTTTCTCATGGATATAAGGTGATCAAAAATACCATGGCTTGGGTCAGGTGCATCTTAGACCTCAAAGTGACATCTCTGCTTTTTACCTGGTGCAATACATCATTTGATTTTTTGACTGCTGCTTCCATGGGTATTGATTGTGGATCCAAGTATAATTGAAATGCTTAACAACTTCAATATTTTCTCCATTTATTATGATACTGCTTATTGGTCCAGTTGTGAGGACTTCTGTTTTCTTTATGTTGAGATGTAACCCATACTGAAGACTGTAGTCTTTGAACTTCATCAGTAAGTACTTCAAATCCTCTTCACTTTCAGCAAGCAAGGTTGTGTCATCTGCATAACGCAGGTTGTTAATGAGTCTTCCTCCAATCCTGATGTAGCATTCTTCATACAGTTCGGCTTCTTGGATTATTGGTTCGGATTATTTGCTCGGATTATTTGCTTATACAGATTAAGTGTGGTAAAAGGATACAACCCTGATGCACAACTTTCCTGATTTTAAACTACACGTTATCCCCTTCTTCTGTTCGAACAACTGCCTCTTGATCTATGTACAGGTTTCATATGAGCACAATTAAGTGTTCTGGAATTCTCATTCTTCTCAATGTTATCCGTAATTTATGATTCACACAGTCAAATGTCTTTGCATAGTCAATAAAACACAGGTAAACATCTTTCTGGTATTCTCTGCTTTCAGCCATGAGCCATCTGACATGAGCAATTATATCCCTTGTTCCACATCCTATTCTGAATCAGGGTTAAATTTATGGCAGTTCCTTGTTGATGTACTGCTGCAACGATTTTTGAATTATCTTCAGCAGAATTTTACTTGTGTGTAATATTAAGGATATTGTTTGATAATATCCACATTCCATTGGATCACCTGTCTTTAGAATGGGCACAAATACAAATCTCTTCCAGTCTGTTGGCCAGGTAGCTGTCTTCCAAATTTCTAGACATAGACAAGTGAGAGCTTCCAGTGTTGCATCTGTTTGTTGAAACATCACAGTGGTATTCTGTAAATTCCTGGAGTCTTGTTTTTCATCAATGCCTTCGGTGCAGCGTGGACTTCTTCTTTCAGTACCATTGATTCTTGATCATATGCTACCTCCTGAAATGGTTGAACATCAACCAATTCTTTTTGATACAGTGACTCTGTATTCCTTCCATCCTTTGGTTCTTCCTGAGTTGTTCAATATTTTGCCCATAGAATTCTTCACTATTGCAACTCGAGCCTTGAATTTTTTCTTCAGTTCTTTCAGCTTGAGATATGCCAAGCGTGTTCTTCCCTTTTGGTTTTCTAACTCCAGGTCTTTGCACATTTCATTATACCTTACTTTACTTTACCTTGTAAATCCACCTTTTAGAAATTTTCCATTCAACTCTTTTACTTCATTCATTTCTTCCATTCGCTTTAGCTATTCTGTGTTCAAGAGCAAGTTGCAGAGTCTCTTCTGACATCCATTTTGGTCTTTTCTTTCTTCCCTGTCTTTTTAATGACCTTTTGTTTTCTTCATGTATGATGTCCTTGATGTCATCCCACAACTCATCTGGTCTTCGGTAATTAGTATTCAACGTGTCAAATCTATTCTTGGATGGTCTCTAAATTCAGGTGGGATATACTCAAGGTTGTACTTTGGCTCTGGTGGACTTGTTTTAATTTTCTTCAGCTTTGACTTGAACTTGCATATAAGCAACAGATGGTCTGCTCTGCAGTCAGCTCCTGGCCTTGATCTGACTGATGATGTTGAGCTTTTCCATTATCTCTTTCCACAGATGTAGTCGACCTGATTCCTGTGTATTCCATCTGGTATCGGTATTTATGTTGTTGAAAAAAGGTATTTCCAGGTGATTGGAATGTAAAAGTTGGAAACAAAGAAGAAGGATCAGTAGTTGGAAAACATGGCCTTGAGATTAGAAATGACCCCAGAGATTGTATGATAGAATTTCCCAAGACCAACGTCCTATTCATTGGGAATACTTTTTTTATAAAAGCATAAACAGTAACTACACACGTGGACCTCACCAGATGCAGCACACAGGAATCAAATCAACTACATCTTTGATCTTTAAATTCTAACAAATTCTTTGTGGTGTAGGAAACACACATGCAAGCTTCATTATATAGATTTTTTTAATTAAAAAAAAATTATTCTCAAATCTCACTTGTTTGCACCTAGAGAATAATGAACGTTCCCCTATTCAAATATCAAATTTTGAAAGGATAGAACATTTAGTAATTGCACGTTTGCAACAATAGGTCACTTGCTGAGGATTATTTCTAGATGCAGGTTTCCTGATAAAAGGATATATCTGTCTAAATACTGTGAAATAAAAAAAAACGATTTATTTAATAACAAGCATGTTTCTTTTTGCAGAAAATAGCTCATCAGCACACACTGAAGACTGTTGCTCGTTTTCTGTGGTAAAAGGTGTTTATAGCAGTTTACTGTTAAAAGAGAGAACTTTTGATAATGCATTGTATTTCTGAATTTTTAGAACTCAATTTCAAATCCTTCCTTTAGAGAAAAATATCTCTCTTCTTTACAACTGCCTCATAATCTACTGGTATTTAACAAAATGTTTGGAAAAGTTTAGGAAGAAAGCTAGATTCAATTATCTCAATATGAGTAATGATATCTTAGATCTGCACTATGAAGTACCATAGCCAGTAACCACATGTGTCTATTGAGCACTTGAAATGTTGCTAGACCAAATTGGGATGCCTTCTAGTATAAAATGCACACCGAATTCCAAAGACTATGTATGAAAAAAGAAATGTAAAATATCTCAATAATAATTGTTTTATATTGATTATATGTGGAAACAATAGCATTTTGGATATACTGAGTTAAACAAAATATATTATTAAAATTAATTTCACCTGTTTCTTTTTAGTTTCTTAATAGAGAACATGCAAAGGCATTCGACTATGTGGATCATAACAAATTATGGATAACATTGTGAAGAATGGGAATTCCAGAACACTTAATTGTGCTCCTAAGGAACCTGTACATAGATCAAGAGGCAGTTGTTCAAACAGAACAAGGGGATGCTGTGTGGTTTAAAGTCAGGAAAGGTGTGCATCAGGGTTGTATCTTTTCACTATACTTATTCCATCTGTATGCTGAGCAAATAATTCGAGGAGCTGGACTATATGAAGAACAACAGGGCATCAGGATTGGAGGAAGACTCATCAACAACCTGCGTTATGCAGATGATACAACCTTGCTTGCTGAAAGTGAAGAGGACTTGAAGCACTTACTAATGAAGACCAAAGACCACAGCTTTCAGTATGGGTTACATCTCAACATAAAGAAAACAAAAATCCTCACAACTGGACCAATAAGCAACATCATGATAAATGGAGAAAAGATTGAAGTTGTCAAGGATTTCATTTTACTTGGATCCACAATCAACACGCATGGAAGCAGCAGTCAAGAAATCAAAAGATGCATTGCATTGGGCAAATCTGCTGCAAAAGACCTTAAAGTGTTGAAAAGCAAAGATATTGCCTTGAAGACTAAGGTGCACCTGACCCAAGCCATGATGTTTTCAGTTGCCTCACATGCTGCAAAAGCTAGACGATGAATAAGGAAGACCGAAGAAGAATTGATGCCTTTGAATAGTGGCGTTGGTGAAGAATATTGAATATACCATGGACTGCCAAAAGAATGAACAAATCTATCTTGGAAGAAGTACAGCCAGAATGCTCCTTAGAGGCAAGGATGGAGAGACTACATCTTACATACGTTGGACAGTTACCAGGAGGGATCAGTTCCTGAAAAAGGACATCATGCATGGTAAAGTAGAGGGTCAGCAAAAAAGAGGAAGACCATCAGTGAGATGGATTGACACAGTGGCTGCAACAATGGCTCAAGTATCACAACGATTGTGAGGATGGCAGAGGACTGGGCAGTATTTTGTTCTGTTGTACATAGGGTCGCTATGAGTTGAACCGACTCGACAGCACCTAACAACAACAATAGGGAACATACTTTTGATTTTTTTTTCTTTTACTCTTTTAACTTTTTTGCTAGAAAATCTAAAATTATCCACGTGGTTCACTCTCGTGGCTAGCACTATATTTCTACTGAACAGTGCAGTCTTATTAAAAGACACTAGCCTCCTAACTGGTCTGCCTGCTTTCATCTAAACCATCCCTGAAGTCTGTTCCCGACAGAGCAGCCAGAATAAACCTTGTAGGACATAAGTCAGGACCTGTCACTCCTCTCTCAATGCCCTCCAGGTCCTCCCATCTCAGAGAGCCAAAATCCTTACAGTAGCACACTAGGCCCTATACAATTTGACCCAGTCATCTCTCTGACCTCATTTCCTCTTCCTCTCCCCCTCACTCACTTGGTCCTAACTACACAGGTCTCATTGTTCCTTAAACGCTCCTTGGTGCTCTCACCTCAGGACCTTTGCACTAGCTGTTTCCTCAGTCTGGAACACTTCCCCCGGATATCCTCATGGTTAACTTCTTCACCATCTTCCCGTTTGCTCAGATCTCACCTTCCTAATGAGGCTTCATTTATATGATCCCTTCATTTAAAGTTAAAAACCAAAAAAACCAAATCTGTTGCCTTTGAGTCAATTCCAACCCAGAGCCACCCTGTAGGACAGAGTAGAACTGCCCCATAGGATTTCCAAGGAGCATCTGGTGGATTCAAACTGCCGACCTTTCCGTTAACAGCAGAGCTCTTAACTACTGCACCACCAGCCCCCAAAATTCCCACAACCGCTTACTCTGTCCTACCTTTTTCTTTTTCCACAGCCCTTATCACCTTCTAACACATCATATAATCTACTTATATTATTCTCTGTCTTTTGATTTCTTGACTACTGCTTCCATGGGTGTTGATTGTGGATACAAGTAAAATGAAATCCTTGACAGCTTCAATCTTTTCTCCATTTATCATGATGTCGCTTATTGGTCCTGTTGTGAGGATTTTTGTTTTCTTTATGTTGATGTGTAATCCATACTAAAGGCTGTGTTCTCTGATCTTCATTAGTAAGTGCTTCAAGTCCTCTTCACTTTCAGCAAGCAACCCTGGCTGACTTACTCATCTTCTAAATGCAGCTCTGACAGCCTCCTTTAACAAAAACCTGAAACCTATTGCCATCGAGTCAATTCGGACTCACAGCGACCCTATAGGACAGAGTAGAACTGCCCCATAGGGTTTCCAAGGAGTGCCTGGTGGATTCAAACTGCCAACCTTTTTGGTTAGCCGCTGTAGCTCTCAACCACTACACCACCTGGGTTTCCTACACTTGAATAGCAAGGAATAAAATATTGGGCAGCAGGGTTAAGAGCAACGAGGAATAGTTCAGAGAAATATTTGAAGTGTGTAGAAAGTACAATTTTCCAACAATTGTCCCAAAAGCCCAGACAGATGTGTATAGTCATTTATCCAAGAAACCCAGCTACAAAAGACATCTTAACCTGGCAGGAAATACAAGTCGTTCCCAGGCTTTATTCTCTCAGTGATTTCTTCCAAGAAGCACTCCAAGCAGCCCTTGTTGGTACCTTTAGAACTTACCAAACCTGCTCCACAACCCATCAGGGGGACAAATGACATCATCCTATAACATGGAACACTTGGCTTCGGAGAGGGTCAGCTTCCTCCTGCCACTTGGTGGAACTCTCTTATAAAAGGTCTAATTTCATCTTCATTGCCACTGCCATGCGAACGCTTAGGCATTGCCTTGGCATCTTCAGCTGATGTCTCCCTGAGAGTGAAGATTTTACTACTGCTTCTTCTGAATCTGTTTTATAAGTGCTGATTACTTGGCTCAAAAAAATGCAAAGCTTTTAGAGACCATTATCAAGCCATAAGAGCTTCTTCCCCTTTTCTGATTGTTCATTCTTCTTCATCACACTTATCACTAAAGTCATTTTATTTCTGGGGGAAGGACGTACTCTCTCCACCAATATGATGATCACAAAGAGACTGAACGAGGTGCTCCTGATCTCCCAGTTTCCTACAGCAGTCTTTTACACTCTTTCATTAGGTTTTAAGGTCCCTGGGCAGCACAGTTTGCCCTCAACTACTAACCTAAAGGTTAGCAATTTGAACCCACTGAGAGAGGAAAAAAAAAAAAAGGAAGAAAGGCCAGGCAATCCATAACCTTCCATAAAGATTCCAAAACGAAAAACCAAATCCTTTGCTGTCAAGTCAATTCCGACTCATAGTGACCCTGTAGGACAGAGTAGAACTGTCCCACAGGGTTTCCAAGGCGCAGCTGGTGGATTTGAACTGCTGACCTTTTGGTTAGCAGCCAAACACTTAACCACTGCACCACCAGGGCTCCTCCATAGGGATTACAACCAGGAAAAGCCTATGGAGCAGTTTTACTCTGTAACACATGGGGTCGCCATGAGTTGGAATCGACTTGACGGCAACAGATTTGGTTTCCTGCAGTTGTTTTATTATGATTTAAGCTCTCCTGTCGTCCCTTCCCTCCTTCCCATGGCCCAGATACTGTCGCCCCTTCCCTCCTTCCCATGGCCCAGATCTAACACAAGATGCCCTTGAGACTGAATAAGGTGTCACCTGAGTGACTCTAAAAAGGATCATATACAAAATATCCCTTTGTCTTGAAAGTCAGTGATCTGGGAGAGAGCTCATGCCCTCTGCCTCTCCCCTGCCACTGACATCTTGTCACTAACAACCCAGAACACCACCAAAAAACATGGAAGGCCCTAATTTCTTAATGACAGTGTACTGAGTACCTCATAATTAGCCACTTCGAAGACCACCAAACTGTTTCCAATGTTTCTCCTGAAGAGATTATTGATTTTTCATGAAGTAGATTTCTAAGAGATCTGCCCTGGTGTCCCGGGGCTCTCGAGAGCTGGGGTTCCCAAATGCTAGTCCACTGCAAAGCTCACAGTTCCACAGCAAAATGAGAAAAATAAAGATAACGTAGTGAGTTGTTTTATAAAGGCAAACTTACTAAAGTTAAGAAGTCTCTGGGTGGCTCAACGGGGGCACCTCAGAAGAGAAGCCTGGTGATCTACTTCCAAAAACTCAGCCATTGAAAACCTTATGGAGCTGAGTTCTATTCTGACACACGTGAGGTCACCATGAGTTATAGTCAGCTCCACAGCAACTGATTTTATATCTTTCCTTCATTTTGAGAGAATCAGGGTACTTAATCATCAATTTATTTGTAAATGAAATGATGATGGTAGAAAACAAAAGTCATTTTTTTAAAGACTTTAATTTAGCAAAAAAGAAAATCAATAACCCTCTGTTGATCCTAAAAAAAAAAAAAGATTGAAATTTTCCTGATCCATATAAATCGAAAGTCTGAGATTCACTGCCCTAAATGAGTATACAAATTAACCCTCTTCCTCCAAGGACCTGAAATATATGTAGAAAAATCTTGGATACTTGAAATTACCACCTAACGCAGAAATGACAAGACTTTGTTTCACACGCTTTGGCCATGTTCTCAGGAGAGACCAGTCCCTGGAGAAGGACACCATACTTGGTAAAGTAGAGGGTCAGCAAAAAAGAGGAAGACCCTCAATGAGATGGACTGACACAGTGGCTGCAACAATGGGCTCAAGCATAATGATCATGAGGATGGCACAGGACCGGGCAGTATTTCATTCTGTTGTATCTAGGGTCGCTATGAGTCGGAACCAACTTGACAGCACGTAACAACAACAACCCAGAAATCATATACAACCAAATGGTTCCACCACCTCCCTTTTGTATCGAATCTTCTGCCAGAGTTGCCAAGCCAGACAGACCCTTCTGTGCTCCTTCTCCTCCTCCTCTTCCTGGTGACTGGAATCAAGCCACAGAAAGGAAGAGGTGGAGACCCAAATGAAAGACTCACCCATCTAACCGGATAATCAAATCCTTGAAAATAAGATTTTTTACAGCCCCTCCCACAGTGAGATTCTGTGCCCAGTGTGAGCCTAACAAATCGGGCCTGAAATCCCCGACTGAATCCTCTAGTTAATAAGGAGCAGGTGTCGGGAGCCAACGCACCAACGGGTCACAATATGCACAGCCTGCTTATCACAGCAGAGCAACCTGCAGGCTTAATGTGGCTTCAAAGGTAATCAGCTTGTGCGGGATTCTTTCATCCCTGTGAAGCTTAAAAAAGAAGCGTGAGCTGTGACCATTTTCCAGAAAGGCGACCCCACAGGGGTAACCTGGAAGACAAGGGCTTATTTGCTTTAGAAAAGCCTCCTGTGGGTCACTACACTAGCAATGTCTTTTTCCCAATCAAAAAAGTGGGATAACTCCATTATTAGTTGCTAAGCCAAGATTTATTATAAAAATTGGCATCAAGAAAAACGTTGGCTTGTCTAAGACGAAAGGAAATGTCTTTACCCACATCCATTTTCAAATTACTTTCATTATTTTTCTCTGGCTTTGCATAATGATTCATCCAGTGAACTTAAGTTGTCTTCTTGGTATCCGTGAAAACAGACAGGAGGCTGCTATTAATTAATATAACCATTTTAGAGGTAGGAAGTGGAAACAGTGAAGTCGCCCGCTCAGTGAACAGACAAACCTGCTAGGAAGCATCGTTGCTGCCCCTCATAACAACACCTTGCAATCAGGCCATATTGTCTCTCAGGAGAAAGCTCCTGTTATGGATTGAATTGTGTCCCCCAAAAATGTGTGTCAACTTGGCCAGGCCGTGATTCCCAGCACGGTGTGATTGTCCACCATTTTGCCATCTGATGGGGTTTTCCTATGTGTTGTAAATCCTACCTCTATGATTTTAACGAGGCAGGATTAGAGACAGTTATGTTAATGATGCAGGACTCAATCTACAGGATTAGGTTGTATCTTGAATCAATCTCTTTTGAGATAGAAAAGAGAGAAGTGAGCAGAGAGACAGGGGGACCTCATACCACCAAGAAATTGCCAGGAGCAGAGGGCGTCCTTTGGACCTGGGGTCCCTGCACACAGAAGCTCCTAGACCAGGGGAAGATTGGTTACAAGGACCTTCCTCCAGAGCCAACAGAAAGAGAAAGCCTTCCCCTGGAGCTGGCACCCTGAATTTGGACTTCTAGCCTCCTGGACTATGAGAATAAATTTCTCTTTGTTAAAGCCATCCACTTGTGGTATTTCTGTTATTGCCACACTAGGTCACTAAGACAGCTCCTAAACAAGTAAATCTGTGATCTTGGTGTAAACACAAACCCTCAGGCTTATGAGATTCTATGTCATATAAGTAGGCCCATCTAAGTTTTGTATTTGATCAAATGATAAAATGTATTTTTAAAAAAATTGCCGTTGAGTTGATTCTGACTCATAGCAACCCTATAGGGCAGAGGGTTTCCAAGGAGCAGCTGGTGGATTCAAACTGCTGACCTTTTGGTTAACAGTGGTACCACTTAACGACTGTGCCATAGCAGAGGTTTTCAAACTGTGCTCATAGCGAAGGGTCTATATTGAAGGTGTTGGTGGGGGTTGGCATTGGAGAAGTTGAAGCTCCATTCCTTGCTGAAGCATAACAAATCCACTTTTGTGTTTTCTTCGTATTGTGCTACCATGTAATATGTCATTTCAAGAAAAAGGGAGTTTGCAAATCACTCATATGTGTGCAAATGTTTTGCAAACCGTAAGGTACCATGCAAATT
Organism: Trichechus manatus latirostris; assembly: GCF_000243295.1. Classification (NCBI taxonomy): domain Eukaryota; kingdom Metazoa; phylum Chordata; class Mammalia; order Sirenia; family Trichechidae; genus Trichechus; species Trichechus manatus. The sequence goes on from NW_004444089.1 coordinate 816,258, forward strand.
GTTCTGGACTGAATTGTGCCTTCCAAAACGATATGTTGAACTCCTGGCCCTTGTACCTGTGGGTATGATCCTCTTTAGAAATAGAGGTTTTCTATTATTATGCTAAGGAGACCATGCTACTGTAAGGTGGATCCTAAACCTAATCACTTCTGAGCATAAAAAGACCAGAACAGACACAGAGACACACACAGGAGGAAGACAGATGGCATGTGATGATTGTCTATAAGCCAAAAGATGCCAAGGAACACAGAGGCAACTGACAAAGACGGAGTAGACAATGCTGAGACCCTGATTTGGACTCTTAGCCTCCAGAACTAAGAGAAAATAAATGTTTGTTCTTTAATGCCACTCACTTTTTGTGTTTGTGGCTACAGCAGCATTAAGTAACTAAGGCACAAATATAGACAGAGGTTTGTCTACTATATACACACAAAAGGAGTGACGTCTGCCCGGTGGTGACACTAGGGAAAGTAATATTTATTGACTGTCCCATGTTACACATGAGAAAATGAGCTTAAGTCACACACCTAGCAATTTTTGGTAAAAACCAAAAACCAAACCCCTTGCCATCGAGTCAATAGCAACCCTATAGGATAGAGTAGAACTGCCCCCCTGGGATTTCCAAGGAGCAGCTGGTGGATTCAAACTGCTGATCTTTTGGTTGGTAAACAAGCTCTTAACCACTACACCACCAGGGCTGACTATCTAATCCCAAAGCTTGAGTATTTTCTTCTCAATCAGTTTCTCTAACTTTTCAGCCTACACATGTATCTGGGCCGCTCAGAAACTTAAGCACCATAATCCTGGTTTTAAAACACCCTCAGGGTCTCAGCAGAAGCTAGGCATAGCAACATCCACTTTTACTGCTGTGACCAGTATTATCACGCAAACTGTCAAATATAGCCTTTAAAAAAAAATGTTTAAAAAAAAAAAATTGCTGGGTTTTTTTTTTTCCCCCTAAAACGATGCATGTCCAATTTTTTTTTTTTTTTTTTTTTTAAGTACACTGCTGGTTCCTTCCCTGGCAACCATGCCGTTGGGTCTACGTGGAGTATATTAGCCTTAATAAGAAAGAAAAATAGCCCAAAGTTCTAATCCCCAGAGTGCTTTACTTCGTCTGAACTGCATTTTGCTTTTCCTCATCAGCAAGAGTCCACATGGATGCACCCGTTGCTTGAAAAATGATCGTCCTCTTTCTCAATAATTCTGATGAGGACCTCTATTTTTGACTCTGCTCTAAAATACATTAGGGGAGCCATCTAGTGTTTTGAAGTTGGCATTTAGGAGTTCTAGAGAACATTCCTCCTCCCTAAACTTGATTTACCATCTGTGTTCATTCTCAGTGTTCCGAAGCATCAGCTCAGGGTATGTACTTCATCTGGGGGAGACATAAGATTGAAAATAAGAGTTCCTCAGGCTGCTTCACACCTGATTTCCTGGTTCTTGGAACAATGAATTTAACTCCATAGTAATTGCCAGTTCTTCCTTGGAGACTGGGTATAGCAAAGTAACAAAGTAACAGTTGGCCCACTTGAAATAAATACATTGTATGTTCAGAAGTCTGCCAAACAGGAAACCTGGATTATAGTTAGCTATTTTCGCTGACACCAAAAGAGGTCCAGTCTTGGATGTAGACAGCGCAGGTCACAATCTACTTGATAAAATTTCAGGAGCATCAACAAAGGCAGCAAAACATCTTCCTCCACCTTCTGCTTTATGCTTGCTGATTTTATAACAGCTTTGTCGAGGTATAATTAGCATATCATAAGCTGCATGTTTTTAACAAACTGTACAATTACATGAGCTTTGGCACATATACACACGCATAAGACCATCACCACAGTCACAATAATGAACATTTCATCACCCCCAAAATCTCCCTCATGCCTTTTTATGTAATCTGTCTCTCTACTTCTCCTCTTCCTATCGCCAGGCAACTACTGGTCCACTTTCTGTCAATATAGATTAGGTGACATTTTCTAGACTTTCATCTAAGTGAGACCATATATTATGTACTCTTTTTGGTCTACTTTCTTTCACTCAGCATAATTATTTTGAAATTCTTCTGTGTTGTTATGTCTGTCAATATTTTGTTGCTCTGTATTGATAAGTAGTATCCCATTATATGGTTATGCCACAATTTTTTTATCCATTCACCTTTTGATGGGCAATTGGGTTGTTTCCAGTCTTTGACGATTACAAATAAAGCTGCCAAAAATATGCACGTAGAAGTCTTTGTGTGGACATTCACTGCCATTTCTCTTAGGTTAGATCCTTGAGGGGGGGGAATTAGTGGGCTGTATAGTAGGTGGCACAGTGGTTAAGAGCTCAGTTATAATAAAAAGGTGGGCAGTTTGAAGCTACTAGCCAGCCACTCCTTGGAAACCTTACGGGCAGTTCTACTCTGTTTTATAGCGTTGCTATTATTCAGAATCGACTCACCAGCAATGGGTTTGGTTTGGTTTTGGTATAGTAGGTGTATGTAAGCATTTTAAGAGCTGCCTAACTATGTTCTATAGTGGTTGCATCATTTTGCATCTCACAAGCAGTGTATGAGAGTTTCAGTTGCTCCAAATCCTCGTCAACACTTGATATTGTCAGTGTTTTGGATTACAGCCATAGTAGTATCACATTGTAGTTTTAATTTGTATTTTCCTAATGGCTAATGATGATCAGCGTCTTTTTATAAGCTTTTTTTTTTTGCCATCTATGTGTCTTTTGCCTGTTTTATTGAATTTTTTCTAATCTTCTTAATGTTGACTTGTGAGAGCTCTCTACATATCCTTTGCCAGAAATATGTTTTGTATATTTTATCTGTAGCTTTTCATTTTTTTTTAACATTATCTTTTGAAGAGAAAAGTTTCTCACTTTGCTGTCAAATTTATTGGCATTTTCTTTTATAGTTTGTGCTTTTAGTGTCTTATTTAATAAAATTTTGCCTAACCTAAAGTCACTAAGATTTTCTCCTAGGTTTTCTTCCAAATGTTTAATAGTTTTGACCCTTATATTTAGGTTTATGATACACTTAAAGTTAGTTTTTGTAAAGGCTGTGAAGTAGGAGTTAGGGGTCTTTTTTTTTTTTTAAATATAGATATCCAGGTATTTTAACACCATTTGTTGAGAGCATTTTTCTTCCCCCCCCCAACCCCCGCCAATTGAATTGCCTTCAGCATCTTCGTCAAAAATCAATTAGCCGTACATGAAACCAAACGGTCAACATTTACCCAAAAGCAAAGATGGGAAGGCAAGGAGGGGAAAGGAAGCTGTTGTTGTTGTTGTTGGGTGCCATTGAGTAGGTTCCGACTCATAGCGACCCTGCGTACAACAGAACAAAACACTGCCTAGTCCTGCACCATCGTCACAATCATTGCTATGTTTGAACACATTGTTGCAGCCACTATGTCAATCCATCTCATTGACGACCTTCTTCTTTTTCGCTTACCCTCTACTTTATGATGTCCCTCTCTAGGTACTGGTCCCCCCGATAACATGTCTAAAGGAGCACTCTGGCTGTATTTCTTCCAAGACAGACTTGTTCATTCTTCTGGCAGTCCATGGTACATTAAACATTCTTCGCCAACACCATAATTGAAAGGTATCAATTCTTCTTTCACATGCATATGAGGTGATTGAAACTATCATTGCTTGGGTCAGGTGCACCTCAGTCCTCAAAGGAAGGTAGATCAATGGAAAGAGAACAAACAGAATGGGAATAACGAGAATGCTGACACATTGTGAAAACTGTAACCAATGGCACAGAGCAATTTGTATAAAATTGTTAAAGGGGAACCTAATTTGCTGTGTAAACTTTCACCTACAACACAATAAAATATTATTTAAAAAAATCAGTTAGCCATTGGACTACTTCTGAGCTCTCTACTCTGTTCCACTGATCTATATGTCTATCTTTATGTCAATAATCACACTACTTTGGTTACTATAACCCGTTGCCCTCGAGTCAATGTCAACTCATAGCAACCCTATAGGACAGAGTAGAACCACCCCATAGGGTTTCCAAGGAGCAGCTGGTGGATTCAAACTGCCGACCTTTAGGTTAGCAGCCGAGCTCTTAACCACTGTGCCATCAGGGCTCCTTGGTTACTATAGCTTTATAAAAAGTCAACAACAAGTGGTGTAAGTCTTCCAATTTTGTTTTCTTTTTAAAATTATTTTGCCTATTCAGTCCTTTGTATTTCCATGTAAACTATGCAATCAGCTCGTCAGTTTTCATAAAGAAAACCTTTGGGGATTTTGATTGGTATTGCATTGATCAGTCTGAGTAGCTATTATGGCTTCTGATCCATTAACACAATATATCGCTTCATTTATTTAGGTCTTCTTTAATTCCCCTCAGCATAGTTTTATAGTTTTCAGTGTACAATTCTTGCACATATTTTGTTAAATTTATTCCTAAGTATTTCCTATTTTTATGCTATTATAATTTTTTTTCATTTTTGATTGCTCATTGCTATTATATAGAAATACAATTGATTTTTGTATATTGACTTTGTATCCTGCAAACTTACTGAACTCACTTATTAGTTCTTATAGCTATGTTATAGATTCTTAAGATTTTTGAGATAGGCAATCAGGTTGTCTGTGAGTAAAGATTGTTATACTTCTTCCTTTTCAATATATATACCTTTTATTTCTTTTTCTTGCCTTGATGCAGTGGCTAGAATCTCTATAGATGTAGTGAGAGAGGACATCCTTGCCCTTTTCCTGATCTTAGGGCAAAATAATTCAATTATTCACATTAAGTATGATGTTAGCTGTACTTTTCATTAATGCTCTTTATCAGGATGAAAAAATTCCCTTAAATTCCTGGCTTCTGAGAGTTTTCATCATGGCTGAATGTTGGATTTTTGTCACATGCATTTTCTCAACCAATTGAGATGACCGTATGATTTCTCTTCTTTATTCTGTTAATATAGTGAATTGATTTTCAAATGATAAACAACCTTCCACTCCTGGGATAAACCCTAGTTGCTATATTATCTTTTTTGTATTGATGGAGTTGACTTGCTAAAATGTTTTCCAAATTTTTCTATGTAAATTCATAAGGAATATTGGTCCATAGTTTTCTTTTCTTGTAATAATTTTGTCTGGTTTTCGTTTCAGGATACTTCTGTACTCAAAGATGAGTTGGGAAGTATTTCTTCCACTTCTATTATCTGAAAGAGTTTGTTTACAATATCCATTAATTTTTCCTTAAATATTTTGTAGAAATCATCAGTTAAGCTATCTAGTCCTGAAGTTTTCTTCTGGAAAAAATGTTTAAAATTTTAATTTAAGTAATCGATACAGGGCTATTCAGCTCTCTATTTTTTTCTTGGGTGAGCTTTGATATTTAATGTTTTCAAGGAATGTGTCCACTTCATCTAAGCTGTGAACTCTATTTGCATGGAGCTGCTAATAATATTCCCTTATCATCTTTAAATGTCTTTAAGATCAGCGGTAATTTCCCCTATCTCATTCCTGAGCTTGGTAAATTTTTTCCTCATCATCATGGCTAGAAGTTTGATGATTTTCTTAATCTTCTCAAATAATGAGCTTTTGGTTTCATTTTCATTTATTATTTGTTTCCTTTTATCGCTTCAATTTATTTCTGCTTTTTTTATTATTTTTTCTACTTACTTTGTATTTAATTTTCTCTTCTTTTTAGGTTTTTTAATGTGTAGACTTAGATCATTGATCTTAGACCCTTCTAATTTTCTAATCTAAGTGTATAATGCTATAAATTTCCCTCTAAGTATTGGTTTAGCTGCATCCTACAAGTAATGATATATCATGGTTTAAGTTTCATGATGTTCATAATATTTTCTAATTTCTCTTGTCATTTCTTCTTTGACTCATAGGTTATTCTGAAGTGCATAGTTTTATTTATAAATATTAGTGTTTTAAGATATATTTCCATTATTGATTTCTAGTTTAATTCCATTATGATCTGAGAATACGTTATAAAATTTCAATTCTTTTTTAATTTGTTAAAATTTGTTTTATGGCCTAGGATGTGGTCTAGCTTTTTAAATGTTTTGTGCACAACAGAAAAGAATGTGTGAACTCCTGTTGTTGGGTAAAGTGTTATATAACTAACTGTTGGTTGATGGTGTTACTCAAGTATTCTATATCCTTATTAATTTTCTTTCTACTTATTCTATCAATAATTAAGAGAAGAGCATTAAAATCTTCAAATATAGCTGTGAATTTTTGCTTCATGTATGTACATAAATATTTAGAATTATTATGTCCTTTAATGAATTGACCTCTTTACCATTATGAAATAATCCTCTTTATCCCTGGAAATATTCCTGACTCTGAAAACATCTTTATCTGATATTAATATAACCACTTAAGCTCTCTTTATATTTTATTTTTTATATTTAATTCTTTTACTATACTTTAGGTGAAGGTTTACAGAACAAATAGTTTCTCTTTAAATAGTCAGTACACACATTGTTTTATGACATGAGTTAACAACCCCACAACATGTCAACACTCTCCCTTCTCGACCTTGGAGGACCTTTTTTTTGGATGAAAATATACATAGCCAAAGATACACCATTTCAAAAATTTATACATGTACAATTCAGTGGCATTGATTACATTCTTCCAGTTATGCTGCTATTCTCACTATCCTTTTCCAAATTATTCCATCATCATTATCTTCAACTCATTGTTCCCTAGGCTTCCTATCAAACCTTTTGAGCTGCTGTTGTCAATTTGATCTCACATAGATAATTCTTTTTTTTTTTTTTTTTTTTTTGGTACCTTAGATGAAGGTTTGCAGAACAAATAGTTTCTCTTTTAACAGTTAGTACACATACTGCCCTATGACAATGGTTAACAACTCCATGACATGACAATACTGTCCCTTCTCAAACTTGGGTTCCCTATCACCAGCTTTCCTGTCCCCTCCTGCCTTCTAGTCATTGTCCCTGGACTGCTGTGCCTCATTAGTCCCGTTTTGTTTTATGGGGCTGTCCAAACCCTGGCTGAATGGTGAACCTCGGGAGTGACTTCACCACTGACCTATAAGGGTATCCAGGGGCCATACTCTTGGGGTTTCTCCAGTCTCTGTCAGGCCAGTAAATCTGGTCTTTTTGTGTGTGTTAGAATTTTGTTCTATATCCTTCTCCAGCTCTGTCAAGGACCCTCTGTTGTGATCCCAGTCAGAGCAGTCAGTGATGGTAGCCAGGCACCATCTAGCTGTACTGGACTCAGTCTGACAGAGGCCGTGGTAGCTGTGGTCCATTAGTCCTTTGGACTAATCTTTTCCTTGTATCCTGTTCTTTTCATTCTCCCTTGCTCCCGAAGGGATGAGACCAGTGGAGTATCTTAGATGGCTGCTCACAGGCTTTTAAGACCCCAGACGCTACTCACCAAGGTAAAAAGTAGAACATTGTCTTTATAAACTGTGTTATGCCAATTGAGCTAGATATTCCCTGAGACCGTGGTCCCCACAGCCCTCCGCCCAGCAATTTAGTCCTTCAGGGAGTTTGCAAGTGTCTGGAGCTTCCATGACCTTTCCTTGTACAAGTTATGCTGGCTTCCCCAGTATTGTGTACTGTCTTATCCTTCACCAAAGTCACCACTTATCTGTTGTCTATTTAGTTTCTCCCCTACCCCTCCCATCCCTCGTAACCAACAAAGATTGCTTCTTTTTGTGTGTAAACTTTTTCATGAATTTTTACAGTAGAGGTCTCATACAGTATTTGTCCTTTTGTGATTGACTTATTTCACTCAGCATAATGTCCTCCAGTTTCATCCATGTTACGAAATGCTTCACAGATTCATCATTGTTCTTTATCATTGCATAATACTCTACTGTGTATACATACCGTAGTTTGTTTATCCATTCATTTGTTGATGGGCATCTAGGTTTTTTCTTTTTGCTATTGTGAACAATGTTGCAATGAACATGGGTGTCCATATATCTATTCATGTGATGGCTGTTATTTCTCTAGGATATATTCCTAGGAGTGGGATTCCTGGATCATATGGTATTTCTAGTTCTAGCTTTCTAAGGAAGTGCCATATCATTTTCCAAAATGGTTGTATCATATGCATTCCCACCAGCAGTGCATAAGAGTTCCAATCTCCCTGCAGTCTCAAAGCTCACTTTTTATTAATGTTAGTATATCACATCTTTTTCTGTCCTTTTACTTTTAACCTATTAGTTTCATATACAGCACATAGTTACATCATGGTTTTGTTATTGTTGTTTTAACCAATTTGACTATCTCTACCTTTTAACTAGGGTATATGGATAATTTACGTTTAATGTGATTATTGATGTGGTAAAGTTTAAATCTATCATCTGGCTATTTGTTTTCTATTTGTTGCATCTGTTCTTTGCTCTCTTTTCGTCTTTCTTTCTTTCTGTCTATCTTGTTTTAGATTAAGTTTTTGTGGTTTTATTTTATCTTTTTTATTAGCTATACATTTGTTATGAATTATGTTTCAAAAAAATATGTTTTGGAATCCTAACTCTTATAACTGTGGATGTTATCCCATTTGGGAACAGAGTTTTCTTTGTTATGTTAGTGAGGCCATATCAGTGTAAGGGTGTGTCTTAAACCTAACCTCTTTTGACATATAAAGAGAGCAAATTAGGCACAGAAGCAAGTAAGTAAAATTGGGGGAAAGACAGACGTCACATGGAGATCTCCAAGGAATGCCAAAAAAAAAAAAATCAGAGAAGGATTTTCCCCAAAGTGGACAGAGGGCCTTCCCCTAGCTGGTGTCCTGAATTCAGACTTCTAACCTCCTAGACTATGAGAAAAAATATTTCTGTTTGTTAAAGCTACACACTTGTGATATTTCTGTTATGGCAGCTCTAAGAAACTAAACCAAAAACCCATTACCGTCTAGTCATTCCAACCCATAGGGACCCATAGAGTTTCCAAGGAGCAGCTGGTGGATTTAAACTGCCAACATTTTAGTTAGCAGCCGTAGCTCTTAACCATTGCACTGCCAGGGCTCCAAGACAACATCTTAATTTTGTTTTCTTAGTGATTACCTTATGGTTTACACTACGCATTTTTAAACTTATCACCATCTACCTTCAAGTAATATTATAGCACTTTACCTATAGTATAAGTACCTTACAAAAGAACCCTGGTGGTGCAATGGTTAAGCACTCAGCTGCTAACCAAAAGGTTGGCATTTTGACCCTACCCAGTGGCTCTGCAGGAGAAAGACCTGGTGATCTGCTCCTGTAAAGATTAAAGACTAAGAAACCCTATGGGGCAGTTCTGTGTCACAAAAGGTCACTATGAGTCAGAATTGACTTGATGGCACCCAACAACAACAACAAAGGACCTTACAAGGGTGTCATTTCATATTCCCCTCCTGGCCTCTACTATCTTGTTACATATTTTACTTCTACATGTGTTCTATCCATTTAGATTAAGGCTAAAATTCTTGTCACTACTCAAATACCCTGGTGGGTTCATATTCACTGGAGTATGAATGAAGCATCTGAGGCTTTGATGAAGAATGGTGAGGGAGGAGAGCTCGGTGAATAAACCAAGGTACCAAGGGATAAACTGGGCAAGAAGACACTTTGCCTACTTTAAGCCTCGGAGAAGCCAAACTAGGCAAAGGCCAGTGGCTCAAAAATGTCTCTCAGTTTTCCCACCAAACTGTCTAGATTTTAAATGCTAGACAGTACACTTAGAGCATTAATCTATGGAGTTTAGAATCACAAGAACTGGGCAAGCTGGGGAGAATATCAGACCATAGTTTTACCAATGGATGTAACTAGTTATTTCAGAAATCAGCTGTTTCCAAAAAGCTATCAAACCTTTGTCATTACCACGTTGGTAAAACAAATAGTTCATTGAATTGTTTTTTTTTTTTTTTTTTACTTTTTTAGCTATTATTTTTAATGTCATACAGGCCTATTACTTTATCAGAGACCAGAGCAAATGTATAATAGAAATACAACAAAGTTAAAAAGAAAGGAAATTTTACCAAACATAATCCTATAATCAGAATTGTTTATTCATCATGAAATTTTAAAATAAACTTCTTTGGCCAAGAAACAAAAATGTGCAAAGAGACTCAATAAACAGAAGGACTCTCTCTCCCTCACCGTTCTTTCATCCACTCCCGCTCTTCCATCGGCCTGGACTCCAAACCACAGAGCAGAAAAACATTGGAAACACACCAGCAAGACCTAAAGTAGCTATAGCTTCCAGACTTAGAGTTTAATGTTCCTAAATCTCAATGACGTCATAACACTTAGCTAAGATTTTTCTGACATCCAGGTGTTAATTGTAAGTAGAAAGTCTTGGGAGTATTTTTTTTTTCTGCAAAAAATTGTTTGCCACGAAGAAGTTAGAGAAGCCCTGTCTAGATGGCCTCATTTCTGTGAAGAGACATATATTTTCCAGTGCACAGATCTCTAATAAGCTTCAATCTTCCTTCCTGTTTCCCTTCCTTCTTCTTTCTCCCTGTCATCTCTCTCCCTCTCTGTCTCTATCTCCCCTTCTCTGTCTCTCCATGTGTGTGTCTTACTTTTTTCTTCCTTCTCTCCCTTAAATAGAGTAGTCATTAGGAGCACAGACTCTGAAGCCAACTCTCTGAGTTCAAATCCTGACACAGTCACTTACTAGTAGAGTGACTTCAACTGGCTAACCTCTCTACCTCTCTGTACCTCGGTTTCCTCATTTGCAAAAGGATAATAATTGTTCCTATATCATAAGAATGTTGATAGAATTAAATAAGTTAATATATAAAAACGTTTAAAATAGGCCCTGGCACTTGTAAGTTCTCCACAAATATTAGCTATTATTATTTCATAGTAATAAATACATTCGTATTATTACTGAAGTGAGGAACATTTACTTCCCATGGTAGGTGTGAAAGAGAGAATCCCCTAACCTTCTCTGGTTGCTCCTCCACTCAGCTTCACAGACCACCCCCAGGTGTTGAGTACAAATTTTGAGCCCTCCAGAAGAAAACACTCTCCAGTGACCAGCAGGCCTCCAGGAACCAAGCAGAACAAAGAGCATTTTTCAAGACTGTGCAAGGAGTATCAATGCAGATTTCTGCTAACATTCTATGTTGCCTTTTTACTTCTGCAGTTCTTAAACTTTCTTATCTGTGAAATGAGTCTTTTGGATTAAAGTAATCCCTAAATTCACTATGCTATCTCAAATTTCATAACCTAGTCTATGTGACCTTTTTATTTGCAAATCCCAGAATATACAGGACAATAAGAAATGATGTATTTGTCTTCTACTGGGGAGTTGGTAGGGAAAGGGGGAATGTCACCTTCTTGTGGGTATGGTCCCGTTAAGAAAAAAAAGAACAATTACCATCAAGTTTGTTCCAACTCATGGCGACCTCATGTGTAAGAATAGAACTGTACTCCATAGGGTTTTCAATGGCTGATTTTTTAGAAGTAGATGACCAGGTCTTCTTCCAAGGTGTCTCTGGGTGGACTCACCGAGGGATGTCCCACTGGTCAGGAGCAATCAAGCTCTTGACAGTTAACTCTACCAAGAGGGAAATGCAACTGACAGTGTTCTGGAATTTGGCTGAGGCAGTGTAGTCTTTTGCATGGAACTATCCTAGCTGAGTTAACAGAAGAAGGTAGAGGTAACAAAAGCTCACCCCCAGAGGCAGAAAGCACGGGCTCCCCGTCCCCACCACTCTCCTATGTCCTTCTGTTTCCTGCTCCTCCTCTTCCACTCTCATTTCCTTTTCCCTTTTTTCTCCCTTCCCTTAGCATTACTTTCCCCGGCTGCTGACATTTAGGACTGGAAAGAGTGCTGCCACTGTGGTGGATAAGACCTTTCAGCCCACTTGCTCCTCCTCTGATGGTCATGTTTCTCATTTACATGCGATTACTTGTACTATTTTGTACAAATATTGAAGGAAAAGGAAAAGAGGGGAAGAGCAAAATAAGAAAGTGGGGAAATCATCTATAATCTTAGCATTAACATTCTAGTATATATTCCAACCTTTATCTTTGCATTGATTTTTATTTTCCCAAGGAATATCACATATTTTCTTTATGTGAAAACATCACGTAGCTATAATCTGGTTTTTTGCTTAACCCTATTTCTTAAGAATTTTCCATGATAGTATGTGTGCATCCCAAACGATTTTGTTGTGGGCATTTTATATCCCACCAAGCCCATGTGTCAAAGCTCCTAATATTGAGCATGTAGGTTATTTCTAGTTTTCCACTACTATTATTAGAACTGCAGTGAACATCTTTGTGCATTAAGCATTTTATATATTTAGAGATATTCACTAGGATTTCATAAATTGAATCACTGAGTCAGAGTATCAATGTTTCTAAGCTATGTTTTTCCAAAATGTTCTCTAAAAGATTATGCTGATTTCAACCATGTATTTGTTATTCAATCGTTCTTTCACTTAACAAATCGTTATTGAGCACCTACTATGTGTAGGCACTGCCTAGATACTGTGAATAACAGTGAAAACAACAGACTTGAAGCTTCCTATTTTTCCAGCAATCTAGGAGATTGCCCCTTCAGACTGCGCTCAATAGATGGCAGCAGTTATTTCATATGGCTTCTATATGTAATTGTTTATAAACTTCATCACATGCAATTAAATTTCTTTATAACAATCCTATAAGTAGGTATTTTCATATTCCTCCTTTAGGGATGAGGAAACCGGGACATAGAGGGGTTGAGAGACATGCCCAAATAACACTTAAGATCAAGAGAAGGGCTCAGCCAGGTCTGTTTGCTTTTGGAGCTCATTCCTTTAACCAATGTATTATACTACTTCTCGTTTAGCAGCTTTATATATTCCAGACCTGCTCTTAACTTTTCATTTGTCACTGAACACTTTGTTACCAATCAGTTCTTCAGTTCCTCAACTTCTTACTTCTCTTCCTCTTTACTTCCATTTCATGGTTCTTCACTTCAACCCTGTCTTGCCAATCTCGTAAATCCCTTTTCTTATTGTTCTGCATCAACCACTTAGCAATATCTTAAGCCTAGAAGCATCCAGACGAAGCTTAAACCCTACTATCCAATCATTCTGAATTTTCTTCAATTCCTTGAGCTCACCATCTTCTCTCTCACCTCTGGATCTTTGAACCTGGGGTTGCATCTGCCTGAATCACTTCTTTCCCCATCTCTTTGTCTCACTAGCTCTTATTCATTCTTCAGCTCTAAGATTACACATCACATTCTCCAAGAAATGTCAGACCACAAAGAGAGCCTCCCCTACGTGTTCCCACAGCTGTCATAACACTTATTGCCCCAACTGGTGATTTCTTGTTGAATGGCTTCCTTTGCTATAGTATAAGCTCAGTTGGCATAGTGGGTATAGGGACCCTGTATGTCAAGTTTACTTCTGCGTCCCACACCTAGCCCCGTACGTGGCATGTTGTTGTTAGGTGCTGTCAGCTTGGTTCCAACTCACAGTGACCCTTTGTACAACAGAACGAAATGCTGCCCGGTCTTGTGCCATCTTCACAATCATTGTTACACTTGAGCCCATTGTTGCAACCACTGTGTCAATTCATCTCGTTGAGGGTCTTCCTCTCTTTCACTGACCCTCTACTTTACCAAGCATGATGTCCTTCTCTGGGGACTAATCCTTCCTGATAATATGTCCAAAGTACATGAGACGAAGTCTCGCCATCCTTGCTTCTGAGGAGCATTCCGGTGTACTTCTTCCAAGACAGACTTGTTCGTTCTTCTGGCAGTCCATGGTATATTCAATATTCTTCACCAATACCCTAATTCAAAGGCATCAATTCTTCAGTCTTCCTTATTCATTGTCCAGCTTTCTCATGCATATGAGGCAACTGAAAACACCATGGCTTGGGTCAAGTGCACCTTAGTCCTCAAAGTGACATCTTTGCTTTTCAACACTTCAGAGAGGTCTTTTGCAGATTTGCCCAGTGCAACACATTGTTTGATTTCCTGATAGAAGTCCTCTATCTCTATTTTTAAAATGACTGAATATTCTAAAACGTGCCCCTATATGAAGATGCTCTACAAATGATAATGAATCATTTCTTGCACTCTACCTTTTAAATGTCTCCAGGTGGTTTTCTTCTTAATGGGTTTAATACTATATACCAGGGTGTGAAACCTGTTCCTATTTTTTGATCTGCAGACATTTAAAATATAGTCAAGAAATAGAATCCAGCAGGATGGAATCACATTGTCTTTGGACTGAAGGCATTTGGCTATGGAATAAGAAACTATCAGATTTGAAAAAGTTCAGTGATTGTCTGTTGTCTGTTTTCTTATTTTTGTAGTAAGTAGAGAACTAGAAATACTTGTGTAAATGTCTTCTTCCCTAGTCCAGGAGCTTCTAGACTTTTTGAGCACAAAAACATCTATCAAAAAGTTCATGGACCCCCATGTGATAATAGTAAGGATGCTAATACTACTACCTACTACCTGTTGCTGTCAAGACGATTCCTACTTACAGCAACACCATAGGACAGAGTAGAACTGCCCATAGGGTTTCCAAGGAGTGGCTGGTGGATTTGAACTGCCGATCTTTTGGTTAGCAGCTGAGCTCTTAACCACTGTGCCACCAGGTCTCCACAATGCTAGTAACTGTGAGAAAACAGACTGTCTAAATAAATTATTAATTCAATAAAGCTTTCAGATTGATTTTAATTTTATTAATTACAACGAAATCTACATGTAGGTATGGTAGACAGGGCTTGGATATTCTATTTCCAATACCTCTCTTCAGTCCCTCAAGTCATAGGGGTGGGCTTCTGGCATCCGCGTTGCACAGAAAAAGCCACAGATTGTTGGAACAGGAGTGGCTACCTGACCCAAACTAAGTTAATCAAATTCATTCCCCAAGAATTTTAATTTCGCAGAAAGACAGTGATAGATTTTGATTGCTTGATTGATAGATTCAGTGTTTCCATGTCACTCAACCTATAAGATAAATTCCAAAGCTGTGGAAGGTCATATTCTACAGGTTCATCTACACCACAATTCTATGAGGTAGTTGTTATCCCCATTTCACAGATGGGAAAACTGAGCCTTGGAGAAGTTTTTGACACTTGAACCCAGACATTAACTATTTCTCAGTATGGCTTCCCTGTGCAATATACCATGGACTGCCAGAAGAACAAACAAATCTGTCTTGAAAGACGTACAACCAGAATGCTCCTTAGAAGCGAGGATGGTGAGACTTCGTCTCACATACTATGGACATGTTATCAGGAAGGACAAGTCCCTGGAGAAGGACATCATGCTTGGTAAAGTAGAGGGTCAGCAAAAAAGAGCAAGACCCCTGATGAGATAGTTTGACACAGTGGCTGCAACAATGGGCTCAAACATAGCAATGACTGTGAGGATCGTTCAGGAGCAGGCAGTGTTTCGTTCTGTTGTACGTAGGGTCGCTATGAGTCGGAACCAACTCGACGGCATCTAACAACAACAACAATGCCATAGAACACTCTGGAAACTGAGCTGTCATTGGAAGTTTACTTGTCGGCATTTCCATTAAATTGTGAGCTCCTTGAGATCCCAGGCAGTGTCTTGCTCAACGAGTGCCCAATAAGTGTTTATTAAATAAGTGAGTAAAATCATACCTGGTATTGTGTGAGGTTACAAAGAGAAATAGAAACAATCATCCACAGGAAATTTGCTCAGCTTAGCTAAGAGTTGGAGAAATGTGGTGAATATGTCTGAAATATGCAGGGACTGTGTAGGGTTCAGCATCCATCTTATAAGAACTTAGAGAAGGAGAATGATAGTTGTGTTTTGTGTAAGCCTAAACCAAATATGATTAATGAAGTAGAGTCGCAACAAAAGTTTTCTTTAAGTCACTCCAAAGCAAAATCATGCCATATGATGTTTGTATGTTTTTATACATTAACACTACTTGAAATGCTACTTCTAAACTCATAAGCTTTATGTGTCTCTGTCATCAAAGTCCTTTTACTAGGGCTGGCACAATAATTACATGACATTTAAAAAGTAATGAGTTATGAAATCAGAGAACTGGATGGTGCCCACTTACCATTACTGACCGTTTTGATCAAAGATTCTATAGAAAAATGCTGATCAAAAGGAGGAAAAATGTACAAGAGAATTTCAAAATCTCAACGGAATCCGGACTTTCTCAAGCCTTGAGGCTGGAAAAGCTTCAGAAACCATTGATTGCCCTGAGATAATGTTTGAACTTTAAACCTTAAAAAAAGCTTATTTTTATTGGTAAAGTATGTTTGCTTTGCGTATTGTGCTCTTTTAAAGAATCATCTATGTGAGACCCAGTTGAGAGTGGCAACTTGAAAGTTTGGATGGGAAGCTTAGGGGCAGTGAGTTTAAGATAATTGTGGTGGAATGATGTGGAAAAGGATAGCAAGAATGGTAGCACAACTGGAAAAATGACCAATGTCGCTGAATTGTCCAAGCTGAAATTGTTGAAATGGTGTTATCTTTGGTTGTGTATACTTTCACCAACATAAAAATTTTTTTTTAGAAAAAATTAATGTTACTTTTCAGTACTTGGAAAATCAAGAAATGCGAGATCAGGTAGATCTATGTACTGTAATTCAGTGATGCTTTAGTCCTGGAGAATATTTTATATGTAAATGTAATCTCCCTTAAACATGTTTAAATCATGTCACATCCTATTTTTAATGTTAAAATAATCTTGATGCTTCTCAAAAGTTTGAAAATACAGTCATCTCAGGACCTCAATTCAAACTCTATATGAAACAATTGATCTCTAAAAGCTCGTCAGAATTGACAGCCTCCACAGCCCGGAGAAATAAAACAGAAAATTTTATTTGATTATAAGGCCGGGGAGAAATTTTTCCCTGGTGTTATTGATAGATGTCCCAATCTGTCTTTAGCTCAAACAGACAAGTTTCAAATTTATTCACAGAACACATTTCACCCCGCCTCTGTGTCGTACTTAAATGTTTTCCTACCCCATATTGTATCAAAATGTGTAACTGAAATTGGTTCTGATAGAAATTGTTTTAAAATAACAAAACTCTAAAATCAGATCAGCACCTACTTAGACACTTTTCATTCTGAAAGATGTTGATGAAATATTTCATTTATTGTTGCCATTACTCTACAGGGAAATAAATCGCTATGGTATTATTTTTTTCAGTGTTAAAGCTGCTTTCTTTCCAAAGATTTTGATGCCACCTCCAACTCCTTGAAAGTCCACTGTGACTTAACAAAATGTATTTGGTCCATAATCCATTTGATTGTTATAATTGGCTCATCCTTTCAGTATTCAAGCGGTTTTATTACACAAATTATTTTAAGGTAATTCAGGATATGTTGTTGGGTAAAGTGTCAAAATATTTTTTAAAATATTTAATAAACTATTATTTTAAATGTACCACCTCTAATCTCTGCAGAACATTCCATTCCTTGTATACAGAGATTGCAATGCTGGCCGGTCATCAGTAGAAAATTCTCTGCATGTTCTGCCAGTTGCAAAGAGGATGCGCAGTTGGGCGTTCTTATTTTTGTAAGAAATGTTCAAGGAGCATAGCCTTCCCTCAACAATGCCAGCTGGACCACGTAGTGACTATATTAGTCATTGTGGTCACATTAGTATAATGCTGATCCCCTGAGTCATCAAACCGAGACACTTTATCTTGGCAAGACCCTCTTGGGTGCAAGCAATAGACGCCCAATTAAACTGGCTTAGTCAAAATAGAGAAGTGACTGGCCTGTGTAACATCTATAAAGTCCAGGTATGACTGGCTTCAGATCCAACTGGAATCAGTGGCTGGAAACGAGACCAGGGGCCAGGGTCTCACACTCTCTCTTAGGAGCTGATTGTCTCTGGGCTGGCTTCATTCATTCCCAGGCTTTGTCTGCAAGACGACCCTCAGCAGCTTCAGGCTTACAGCTGCCAGTAGCAATAAAAACACAGTGTCTCCTTCTTTTTCCAAATCCCTAGGCAGAGCACTCACATATTCATCTTTCAATCAATTCCAGTGGCCAGGGGAGAGGATGCTGTCACCGGCCAGGGGTAGGTGGCATGCCCACCCCTGCAGTCAGGGGATCAGGTCATGAACCACATGGACTGAGAATGGGAAAGAGCTTATTTCCCCAAAGGAAAATCTGACCCAGAAGGAAGGGGAATGGTGCTGGGTAGGCTGAAAAGAACAACAGATATACAGTTGGCCCTGGTGGTATAGTGGTTAAAAGCTTGGCTGCTAACCAAAAGGTTAGCAGTTCAAATCCACCAGCCTCTCCTGGGAAACGCTGTGGGGCAGTTCTACTCCATCCTACAGGGTCACTTTGAGTTGGAGTCAACTTGACAGCAATGGGTTTGGTTTTTTGGTTTTATACACTCAGTCTTCCATGAAAAGGGAGCCTAATAAGACTAACACAGAGCTGCTCCTACCTTCTTCAGAAACATTCAGTGACCCCTAAATGGCACAAAATAAAGCAATGAAGCGCCCCCTAGGGCATTTGGCTCTAAGGGTGAGGACAAGAGTTCCTGTCCCAGGCCTGCCATTACTGAAATGAGAAAGTTGTTGACTGTTCTAGACCCATTTCCTCACTGTTTAATAAAATTAACGGGCTGGGCCCCAGCCATAAGTCTTCAACAGTGCTTCTCTGATTTTCCATATTGAATACACACAGAGTCCACTAATTTATCCCCCAACACATCCACTTGGACGGCCTTCAGGCCCCTCAACTTCAATACAGGCCCCACCCCATAGGCACCCTAATGGCAAGGAGCCCAAGCCTGCTCCTTCTTCTGTGCTCTGCGCCTTGGTGGCAGCACCACGCTCCAGTCAAAATCAGGAACCCCAGGTTCCCCACAATAACCACCAGATGTCAGGCTCCACACATGGCCCTTCTCCCAGAAAGGCCCTCAGGTCTCCTGGGACTCCAACTGTCACCAGAGCAGCCATAGATGGGTTCCAGGGGATCCATGAACCTCTTGAAATTATATATACAGTGCGTGTATATGCACACATGTGCATCCACTTGACATTTTTCTGAGGATACAGTTTCTTAGTTTGCATCAGAATCGAAAAGGATATCCATCCCCGAACTCCTAAAACAAGGGTAATTTAAGAACCACTGTTTTTGCCCACACTGGGATGTCCCAACTTCCCCACTCCATCCTTGGCAACTTCCAAACATCCAGATGTCCCTTCTTGTGGCTTTTAAACATGGTCTCAAACTCTTTGGAGTCCCTGGGTGGTGCAAACGGCTAACACGTTTGGCTGCTAACTGAAGGTTGGAGGTTCAAGCCCAACCAGAGTGTGTCAGAAGAAAGGCCTAACAATCTACTTCCTAAGAAATCAACCACTGGAAACCCTATGGAGCATAATTCTACTCTGCCACACATGGGGTTGTGCAAAAATGATGTGAGGGTAGTGTCTGACCTCCTCCAACCCCACAAGGGGGAAGGAGAACCAAGATCAACAGCACAAGGCTGTCTCCCATGAGGTGAAGGCCAGACAAACCTTCTTTCTCTGCCATCTTTACTCATTCTGACGCCAGCTGACCTTCACACAGCACTCTCTACTTCTCTGCTGGGTTCAATAATTCATTGCAATGGCCACACGGAACTCACAGACCATACTCAGGATTATGGGGTTTATTAGGGAAGTAACAGTTAAAATTGAGGCTCAGGAACACTCAGGATACAGTTCTTCCATCAGGACAGCCTCTCCCCAGCTGTGCTGACGGCACGACTCTCCCTGGCCCTCAGTCTCTGCCCAAAGGCACTCAGCTTTCCCTCTGCGTGGGCCGGGAAGCCCACCGTGCCATCTCCTGCTGCTAGGTCTCTGTTGCCGGGTCTTTCCTTCTGGTCTCTCCTTCCTTGGTGGTGGTGGGCTCCTCCTCTCTGCTCTGGAATTGGCTCTCTTTTAAGGCAAAACTGACCAATCCCTTTGGTAGGGCACAATTACCCTATCACAGAATCACCTGGGCGGAAGTTACAAGACCATGGCTAGAAAGGCCACACACAAAAGTAATTAATCCACTGCAGGTTGCCATGAGTCAGAGTCAACTTAACATTCCTCCCATCCAGAGGTGGGATCTAGGATCCTTCCCCTAAAATCTGGGTGGCTTGTGACTACGTGGTCGGCAGTTCAAACCCACCAGCCTCTGTGAGGGAGAAAGATGTGGCAGTCTGCTTCCGTAAAGATTTACAGCCTTGGAAACCCAATAGGACCGCTATGAGTCGGAATGGCCCAGGAGCCGAGGGATGCATGCGGCCTCTAGAAACTGCAAAAGACAAGAAAATGGACTCTCCCCTAGGACCTCCAGAAAGGAATGCAGCCCTGCCGAAACTTTGATTTGTGCCCAGTGAGACCTGCGCCAGACTTTTAACATACAGAATGGTAAGATAATAAATTTGTGGTGTTTAAACCACTCAGCTTGTGATAATTTGTTACAGCAGTAACAGGAAATGAATACAAGCACCCACTATGTATCAGATATCATGCTATATGCAAGAATACATATACTCATTGAATTCTTGTAAGGTAGTATTGCTATCCCCACTTCTTAGATACCAAAACCAAGGTTCCGAGCAGACAAGCAATGTAATAAAGTTCCCAGCAATGTGATAAATGGTAAATGGCAGACAGATTTGAACACAGGTCTGTCTGATTACAAATGCAGAAGGCCCACAGCACACTATTTTTTTTTTTAAAGCTAGTATTATAGACTTGTTTGATATTAGGACTGAATCGCTAAGTCAATCTACATGTAAAAGATTCCTTCATGGCTGTCGGATTTTACTTACATTATTGCTGAAGGTTTTTTCCCATTGTTGAAATGAAAGATCCTAAAACACACTTTGGTGTCCAAGTGACTTCTCCAAGGCAGGGACACCCAGTCCTGAGCTAGCTTAGATGTGGGCGAGATACTTGAACAGAATTTGACATTAAAACTGAAGGCCAAAGAGGCTGCACCCCACACCTCCTCCTTCTCTGTCTCAGCTACCTAGTGCTGCTATAACAAAAATACCACAAGTGGATGGCTTTAACAGACAGACATTTATTTCCTCACCGTTCTGGAAGCTAAATGTCCAAATCAGGGTCTCGGCTGTGCTGATTCCTTCTGTGGGTCGCGCTCCAAGTTTCTGGTGTCTGCCAGCAATTCTTGGTATGCCTTTGCTTGTAGACACACTGTCACACGGCTTCTGCCTTCCCCTTGTGTGTCTCTGTCTGTTCTGCTCTTTTTATAAGACACCACTCAGAAGTGATTAGGCGTATGTATTAGTTACCTAGTGCTGCTGTAACAGAAATGCCACAAATGGATGGCTTTAACAAACGGAAATTTATTCTGTCACAGGTTAGGAGGCTAGACGTTCAAATTCAAGGCACCAGCTCTCGGGGAAGGCTTTCCCTCTCTCTCTCTGTCGGCTCTGGGAGAAGGTCCTTGTCACTTCAGCTTCTGTTTCCTGGTTCCTTAGAAATCTCCATGTAGCTTGGCATCTATCTTCCCCCATCTCTGCTTGCTTAATCTGCTCCTTTTATAGATTGTAAGAGATTGACTCAAGACACAGTTTACACTAATCCTGCCTCATTAACACAACAAAGACAACCCATTCCCAAATGGGATTATAACCACAGGCTGTTGCCAAACCTGTTGCCTTTGAATTTGTTCTGACTCATGGTGACCCTGTAGGACAGAGTAGAATTGCCCCATAGGGTTTCCAAGGCTGTAATCTTTAAGGAAGCAGACTACCATATCTTTCTGCCATGGAGCAGCTGATGGGTTTGAACCACTGACCTTTCAGTTAGCTGCCAAGCACTTAACCACTATGCCACCAGGACTCCTTACCACAGGCATAGAGATTAGGCTTTACAACACATATTTTAGAGGAACACAAGTCAATCCATAACAGTTTAGGACCCACCCTACTCTGGTCTGACCTCGTTAACATAACAAAAGAAAGTCCCTATTTCCAAACAGGGTCATATTCTCAGGTACACGGGTTAGTCCTTTCATGTGTCTTGTGGGGGGACACAATTCAATCCCTAACACCCACCCACTCAACTTTTTATTAATAAAATTTTCAAACATATGGAAAATTGAGTGAATAGTATAATAAACACCCATATAAACCCACCACCTAAATTCAACAGTTGTTAATGTTTTCCTACATGTGATATATGTATGTATATATCTTTTACCACTAAATATGTCAGCATACACCTCCTAAAAATAAGAACATTATTTCTTATAATCACTGTCTCAGTCATCTGGTGCTGCTCCAACAGAAATACCACAAGTGGATGGCTTTAACACAGAGAAGTTTATTCTCTCACAGTCCAGTAGACTACAAGTCCAAATTCAGGATGTCAGCTCCAGGGGAACACTTTCTCTGTTGGCTCTGCAGGAAGGTCCATGTCATCAGTCTTCCTCTGGTCTGGGAGCTTCTCTGCGCAGGAACCTCAGGTCCAAAGGACGTACTCTGCTCCCAGCACTGCTTTCTTGGTGGTATGAGGTTCCCATGTGTCTCTGCTCGCTTCTCTCTTTTATATCTCAAAAGAGATTGCATTAAGACACTGATCTTGTCAACCTCATCAGTATAACCTCATCACAGTGATAGAATTTACAACACATGAGGAGATCACATATAATCTCATCATAGTGGTTGAGTTTACAACACATAAGGAAATCACATCAGATAATACAGTCATACAATACTGGGAATCATGACCTAGCCAAGTTGCTACACACATTTTTTGGGGGACACAATTCAATCCACGACAATCACTGTCTTAGTTATCTATGGCTGCTATAACAGAAATGCCACAAATGGATGTCTTTAACAAGGAGAAATTTATTCTCTCACAGTTTAGGAGGCTAGAAATCCAAATTCAGGGTGCCAACTCCAGGGTAAGGCTTTCTCTGTCAGCTACTGGGGGAAGGTCCTTGTCATCAATCTTCCCTTGGTCTAGAAGCTTCTCAGCTCAGGGACCCCGGGTCCAAAGGACACGCTATGCTCCCAGTGCTTCTGTCTTCGCGGTAATGAGGTCCCTCTCCTCTCTGCTTGATTCTCTCTTTTATATCTCAAAAGAGATTAACTCAAGAATCAATCTTGTAGACTGAGTCCTGCCTCATTAACATAACTGCCTCTAATCCTGCCTCATTAACATCATAGAGATAGGATTTACAACACATAGGAAAATCACATCAGATGACAAAATGGCCTAGCCAAGTTGACACATATTTTTGGGGGACACAATTCAATCCATAAAAATCACTATACCATAAAAAATCAGGAATAATTCCCTAATATCATTTAATATCTACTCCATATTCACATTGCCCCAATTGTCCCAAAACATAACTTTTAGAGCCAATTTTTTGAACCAAGATCAAATCGAGTTTTACACATTACATTTTGTTGTTAGGTGTTTTAGCCTTCTTGAATCTAAGTTAGTCTTCCACTTTGTTTTGTGACATTGAATTTGAACAGACTAGGCCAATTGTCTTAGAGAATATTCCACATTCTGGATTTGAAAGATTTGTTGTTGTTGTTGTGATGTTGTTTAATTTGTTCCTCTCACCTCTATATTTCCTGTAACTTGAAAGTTACATCTAAAGGCTTGGTTGGATTTAGACCAAAGATTTTTGTTGAGAGTATTTCCTGGGTAAGGCTATGTACTTCCTACTGTATGACAT
This sequence comes from Trichechus manatus latirostris, assembly GCF_000243295.1. NCBI lineage: Eukaryota > Metazoa > Chordata > Mammalia > Sirenia > Trichechidae > Trichechus > Trichechus manatus. Next base: position 839,882 of record NW_004444089.1, read on the forward strand.
CACAAAGGCACATAATGTAAGGTTGTTCCTCAGAGTGATGCCACAGTTGACCACTTGGTGGAGGCAGGACAATATGGATGTGATGACCTCCAAGTGGCTTGCCTGCCTAACGGACACTGTTGGAGGTTGGGAGAGGAATGGAGACGTGGACTGCAGAAACTAGTGCTGTTTATCAGCTCAGCACTCCTTCCTGTTCTTCCACTTGTTCTCTGGAAACTCCTTCTCACACGATACACCTGATCCTCCAGGGACTTTCAGTCTCAGCACCTCTGTCCCCACTGCCATGTAAGCGAGCATCTGGAGACCCTAAACCCAGTAATTGGCTCAGGGATAGACATGTAAACCGTCTTAATTCAAGTTCCCTAGAAAACAGAGCTTGAAGCAAGCTGACATTTAGTACTTTGTTTAGGAGTGCAGTCCTAAGGAGAGAAAAGGAAAGTAAAAAACCAAACCTACTACCGTCAAATCCATTCCGACTCGTAGAGACCCCATAGGACAGAGTGGAACTGCCCCACAGGGTTTCCAAGGCTTTAATCTTTAAGGAAGCAGACTGCCACTTATTTCTCTCGTGGAGCCACTGATGGGTTTGAATTGCCTACCTTTTGGTTAGCAGCTGAGAGCTTAACCACTGTGCCACCAGGGCTCCTTGGAAAGAAGGAAAAGCCCCATTAAAAACCTGGTTGCTTGCTCACAGAGGACATCTCCAGAGAAACTGTAGACACACTGGTCTCAGAACTGCCCATGAGGGAGGAAGGAGGGAGAAGAATTTATCCACCAGCTCCTTCCAATCTTCTGTTTCTCACTGGTCAAATTTCATCCCACAGGACATTAAACACCCACACTTGGGTGTTGAATTACCTCTAGGGACCACTTGGAAGCCAGCTGCCACCACAGCAGCAGCAGCATGAGCCAGTGGCACTTCCTAGCAGCCTGCCTGCAGCCTGTAATAGGTCACACTGGGCAAGTCAGCATACACGCAGGCAAGGGCATCAAAACAGTCCTGAAGCCTCTCGTGCCTCAGACATGACAGGAAGCTTCAAGGGCACTGGGCAAAAGGCATGGGTGTGAGGAAAAACAAGAGGTACTCTCTGGTCCTACCACAAGTGACATGGGCCACCAGCAGGGACGTCTTAACCAGTAAGCAAGGTACACACGGGCTTACTGTGTTTACTTACTAATCTGTAGTGCACAATTTCACGTGAGTTTTAGCACAGCAAATCAAAGACATGGCAAAAAACAGGTGAAATTATGCACTACAGATTAGTAAGTAAGCACAAATAAGTCCATGTGTACCTTGCTAATTGGGTAATCCATCCCTGGCCGCCAGCAGCAGCTGCTGCAGTGGCCCAACTGGCTGAGCAGTTCAGTGATCTACAAGAACACGGCCCCCTGCAATGAAGATGGAAGTGTCTTCTTTGGAGCCTAGAGGAATCTGACTGGGGCTGGATGAACTTCCTGGAGCACTGAGTACCAGCGGATTTTCAATTCTTGATGCACTGCCTAATTCTTTGTAAGCATTGGCCACAGTGCCACCAAAAACTAGTTGCTAGCTCACAGAGGACATCTCCAGACAAACAGTATGGATAAATACTTGAAGAATAAAGGATGAATAAGTGGATGGATGGATGGATGGATAAGTAGATGGATGGATAAGTGGATGGATGGATGGATAAGTGGATGGATGGATGGATAAGTGGATGGATGGATGGATGGATGATAGATAATAGATGGATGGTTGGGGAGGATGGTGGGCATTTGGGGTCTGCTGAAGTGCTGGAAAGTTGGTGCAGAGGTCCGTAACAGTCATGTACAATATTTATATAACAATACAGTTCTATGGAAGAAATCATCTGCTTGTTTGACTTACACATTTCAGCATGTATTTGGAATTTCTATGGTAAGAACACCACATGGCTTTTCAAGAAGTGGCTCAGGGAGAGGTGAGGAGGCAGACGCTGCCCAAGGATCATTTACAAGAGCTCTCGGCTCATTAACCTTCTACCTCCTTCAGGGTCTCCTTCAGCTGCTGCGGCAGCCTCAGTTTACCTTCTTTCCTTCTGTCTGACTGCACTCCCCAGCCTTTCACAGTGTTCTGATTTCTCTTCATTCAGAGCACAGGAAGGGCCTGGCACACAGAGAAGGCCCAACCAATGATATTTGTCAATATTTATGAATTATATCCCCCCTCCCTCCATCCTTAGAACATGTGTATCTCCTGTAGTTCTTAACTCGAAGTTCCTGGGCGGTGTAACGCTTAAGGCGCTCGGCTGCCAATCGAAAACTTGGAGGTTCGAGTCTGCCCAAAAGCACCTCGGAAGAAAGACCTGGTGACCTACTTCTGAAAAATCAGCCATTGCAAACCACATGGAGCACAGTTCTGCTCCGACACACGTGGGGTCGCCTGAGTCAGAGTCTGCTGGACAGCAGCTGGTTGCTGGTTAGCCCTTAACTCACACAGATGCCCGAATATCAAAGGAACAGCCTGATATTTTAACGCAGAGTTTAAAAAAAGGAGGGGGTCTTCTTGCTTCTGATTTAAGATCCAGTTTAGTCCTGTGCCCCATCCACAAGTAAAACAACAAAAACTCTTGAAAATTTAAGCAACAGTCCCTAAAACCCCCCATTAGAGTCTCACCCCAAAGTCCGTCATTGCTCTTCCCTCTCTCCGAAAACAAAGCAGCGGCAAACCTTTCTGAGCTGGCCCTCGGGCACGCTCCCCTCCAGCTTCTCCAATCTCTCCTCTCCTCCTGCTGGCTTCCTGCCATTTCCCTGGCACCTACGTTCCAGCGTCCCAAATAAATGACAAGGTTCCCAGGTTTTCTCTCTACTTTTCTCTGGTCAGCCCAATCAAAGCATAGGAGTCAGAAGGCAGGGGAAGTCTGAGAATAATTTTACTTTGCTACCTGTCCCAGGTGACGAGTAGTTAGGCGTCATCAAACAACCTGCATGCATTTTATTTGGAGAGTGTCCGGCCAATCTCGGAGCCCACTTGTGCATCGTAGATGATATACGCTCTTTACCACTAGGTGGCGATATAGCATCGCTCAGCCCTTCACCGTCAGCGCACGCTGGAAGTTAAAGAGTTCACACTACGACAAATCATTACCAACTTTTCCTTCATGTCAGAAGTCACTGGCCGCTCCATCACATGGCAAAGCGAGCCAGGTAACAGTCCACAGAGGTTCATTCTTTTAAGTTAATGATCTATTGATTTTGTTTGCAGGTGTTTTCCCTTACTCCCTGGTTTAACGGAGATGCAATCGATTTAAAAAAAACTTTCAGTTTGCTAGAATTCCAAACAAAGAGAAATAAACCTTTGATGTTTATAACAATTTGCCACGGATCGGAGGACTCTGTGGATTTTGAAACGGTGTCTAGTTCGCGGGTGCTGGTTAGTTCAGATGGGAGGAAAACGATAATGTTAATGAGGACACAGCCGGACAGTCAGTGGGCTGACTCCCAGCTGAAGCAATTCCAGTCCATGACCCAGGCTGGGCCTCTAGCTCTTAGCAGTTTGCACAAGTCATCCATCACAAGGGAGATCAGCTGAGAGCCGCAGCCCATTCCTGCTACCAGAGACACTCGGCGGGTGAGTCAGCACCTGCAATTTCAAACGCAGACGACACCATAGCCAATCCGTCAAAAAAAAGGTTTATTGAGTTTCCTGAGAAATGTAGATCCTTGGAGGTTCTCGCTAAAGATTATGAAGACACCAGCTTATTTCGAATTCCATCTGATCTATAGCATAACTGCAAATTAAAAAAGAAAAGAAGACTGTGCTTACAGACAGCAGAATGTCTCGAGGGAAACTTAACTTGCGTAGGTTTATTATTTGCCTTAGTCACAGCATGTTCAAGAAGTCATTTTTGTTAACTTTAAGAAAAAAAAACCAAACCCGTTGCCTTTGAGTCAATTCTGACTCATAGCGACCCTATAGGACTGAGCAGAACTGCCCCTGTCCCCTAGGGTTTCCAGGCAGCGGCCGGTGGATTCAAACTGCAGAACTTTTGGTTAGCAGATGAGCTCTTAACCACTGTGCCACGAGGGTAAGTGAAAATAAAGGGTGTGGTGCCTTCCTGTGGGCACTGAGGAGGCAGCCCTCAGGGGCAGGGAAGTTTGCTCTGGAGTTCAGGAAAGGGGCAAAACCCACAGCATTGCTGTCAAGTCAGTTCCAACTCATGGCGACCCCACCTGTGTCAGAGTAGAACTGTGCTCCATAGAGTTTCTGATGGTTTATTTTCTAAAACAGATCACCGGCCCTTTCTTCTGAGGCACCTCTGGGTAGACTCAAACCTTCAACCTTTTCAGTTAGCAGGTGAGAGCTAATTCTGAAGGCAGAAGTGTGTGGTTCACCAGGGAAGGGCAGAGATGGTGCAGTGACCCCTCAGGTGTCTCTAGGCTGAGCTATGTGACCCTGGGAGCCCAAAGGAGGCTTGCTGCCATTGTTAGCTGAGTCAAGTAGGCCCATGACTCATGGCAACCCCATGCATAACAGAATAAAACACTGCCTGGTACTGTGCCATACCCATGATTGGTTGGGGATCAGATCCTGATTTATAGGGTTTTCACTGGCTGTTTTTCGGGAGTAGATCACAGGCCTATCTTCCTAGTCTGTCTTAGTCTGGAAGTTCCACTGAAACCTGTTCTGTATCATAGCAACACGCAAACCTCCACTGACAGATGGGTGGTAACTGCGTGTGAGGTGCATTTGCTAGGGATCGAACCTGGGTCTCCTACATGAAAGGCAAGAATTCTACCACAGAACCACCAATGACCCCATCTGAAGGAGATGGTGCAAGCAAAATACTCTGCGAAAAAAGATTCACAATGCCAGCATGAACCTCAGTCAGTATCAGAGCAGTATCCTTCTGACAGACAGTATAGGACAATTGTCCAGGGCCATTTACAGTGGTGAAGGACATAAGATCCAAGGAAGCAGGCGGAGGCTGAAGTCTAGCCCATGTGTCACTTGCCAGACCAAGAGTGCACAGTGCTTTGTCTGCCGAGGGGTGTGCTTTTCTGAGTCGTATAAAGTCTCTGAATGGGTTAGAGATGGTTCTCAGAGTGACACCAGGAATCCACGAGGAGTGGTGACAATAGCAAACTCATCACTTCTGGCTTTGACATCCAAACACCTACCTCCCACCCTAGGACGATACAGCTCTTAGGTTCTTAACAATTCAGGGGGAGGTGGCCCCAAAAGGAAATTCCAATCTTTCTGCTAATCAGAAACATATGTTCTTGGGTCAATTTTTTTTAAAGAGATGAGATCATATTTGTGCTCCAAGTTTATAAAGTAACTCACAGTGATAATACTCAGAATACTGCTCACATGGGCAAAGTAGATGTTACTATGCCTTTTTCCTGGTGCCAAAACTGAGACTTAGAGAGACAGATACATACATAACAGATGAAAGAGCTAAGAGTACCTGAGAGATTTCGGAGCAATAATCCTACTTTAATAATTAATTCATACTGCCACACAGATGAGCTTTGGGGCATTACAGCCAACGCAGCCTTAACATTTATCATTAAGAATATATGCTGCAAACGAATTCCAAATTTGGCTAGCTGAGACCATGGACAAATCCTTTCAACTCTAATCTTCGTATCTCCTGAATCTGCAATTCAGAAATTCCTAAGGGCTGTATTTACCAGTTGCCATCCAGTCAATCCTGACTTATGGTGACGCCGTGTGTGTCAGAGCACAACCGTGCTCCGTAAAGTTTTCAATGGCAGATTTTTCAGAAGTAGATCTCCAGGCCTTTCCTCCAAGGCACCCCTGGGTGGACTCCACCCTCCACCTTTCAGTTAGCAGCCAAGCATGTTAACCCTTTGCACCACCCAGGGACTCCTAAGGGCTCTTACAACTACAGAATTCCTATAATATGAACAAAAATAAGTATTTGAGTATATTAAATTAGCCTACAACAACATTGCCAGGTATTGTTATCCTGCTTTTTAAGAAAACAAAGGCTTAGAGAGATGAAGCCTCTATAATAGGATCACTCAGCTATTAAGTGGAAAGCCAGGATACGTGAGCATCTGGCTGCAAAGCCCACACTGTTGATACCTAACACTACCTGCATCAGTCATGCACACAGAATACTGTTCTTTGGACCATTCTGAAGGATAAGTCCTCCAACCAGGCTGCACTACTATCCTGAATATAAAACCCCACTGAAAAACTAGCTCTCAATTTAAGGTTATAAAATTCACAAAAAAAAAAAAAAACAATGCATCAAGAAGTCAGCATACTCAACAAATAGCAAGATTGGATTTCCTACAGGTTCATTTAAAAGAACCATCAGAAATCAAATAAGTATATCCAAAATGAATAAAAGCATAGGAGAAGAAAAATATAAACACTCTAAAAAAATAACATGTAGATTTAAAAATGAGCCAAATAGAGCTTTTAAAAATATGAAAAAAAATTGTCATTGAAATAAAAATTCAATTGATGGGTTAAACAGCATATTCAATGTAGTTGAAGAAAGACTTAGTGAACAGGAAGAAAGGCCTGAGGAATTTACCAGCATGAAGCAGAGAGAATTTAAAAGATATAAAATATGAAAGAGAGGCTAAGAGATACGGCAGATGGGAGAGAAGGTCCATTATACTTGTAATAAAAGTTCTCTAGATGGAATTCATATAATGGAATATTATACAGCAACAAGAATAAATAAATTACAACTACACACAACAACATAGATAAATTTCACAAACAAAATGTTGAATAAAAGAGAAGCAAAAGAGTATATCCATTTTTATAAAACTCAAAACAAGTAAATCTGTAGTGATAGAAGTAAAGATAGTACATACCCTTAATGGAGGACATAGATAGTGACTAGACATGGGCTTAAGGTGGCTTCTGGAGTTCTGGAATTATTCTGTTTCTTTGTTTGGGTGCTGGTTACACAGGGGTGTTCAGCTTGTGAATATTCATTAGCTGAAGACTTAGGATTTGTGTACTTTTGGTATGTATTTATACTTCAATAAAATTTACATTTGTAGGAAAAAACATTTTAAAATAGAGAGCATAGAGAAGATGGGACAAAAGCAACATTCTAAGACAAAAATTTGAGATTTTTTTGGAAGTGATAAAAGGCATGAATCTGAAGATTCAGGATGCAAAATGAGTCCTGAGCAGAATAAATAAAAATAAATTCCTATCTAGACATCGTGTAGTAAGGTGCAGCAAATAAGAACAGAGAGATCTTTAAGCCACCAGTAAAAAATAAATACTATCTACAAAGAAATCATAACTAGATTAATAGCAAACTTCATCATAGTAACAAAAGAATCTGTAAGACACTGAAATAATATTTTCAAAGGACTGAGAGAAAATAACCATCAATCTAAAATTCTAAACCTAACTAAATGCCATTTAAGAGTGAAGACATAATAAAGGCATTTTCAAACAAATCAAGACTAGGTGCACTTGAGAAAGAAGAAAATTGAACTTAGAAGTAAAGAGAGAGAGACCCATTGCCATCGAGTCCATTCGGACTCATAGCGACCCTATAGGACAGGGTAGAACTGCCCCATATGGTTTCCAAGGAGCAACTGGTAGATTTGAATGGCTGACCTTTTGGTTAGCAGCCAAGCTCTTTAACCAGTTCACCACAAGGGCTCCTAGAAATAAAGAGTAAGATAAAAGAAGCAAAGGTGAGAAAAATTTTGGGTAAACAAGTAAGCATTCTGGCATTCTTTAGAAGCAAGGATGGCGAGACTTCATCTCACATACTTTGGACATGTTATCAGGAGGGACCAGTCCCTGGAGAAGGACATCATGCTTGGTAAAGTACAGCGTCAGTGAAAAAGAGGAAGATCCTCCATGAGATGGGTTGACCCAATGGGCTCAAGCATAACAATGATTTTGAGGATGGTGCAGGACAAGGCAGGGTTTTGTTCTGTTGTCCACAGCGTCGCTATGAGTTGGAACCGACTCCACGGCACCTAACAACAACAACAAACAAGGAAATCAAAATATAATGGCTAATTTGGAGTGTGTAAAAGCAGGGTGCTTGTTGATGTTAGCTGCCGTCAGGTGGCCCTAACTCATGGCGAGTCCATGTGTTACAGAGTACAACTGACCCATAGGGTTTTCTCGGCTGTCATCTTTACAGAAACAGGTCTTTCTTCTGTGGAACCACTGGGTGGGTTCAAACTGACAATATTTGGATTAGCAGAAAATCACAAATGCTTTGGGCTAACATTTATGCTGGAGAATAATTGCATTTCTTATGGAAGGGGAGGGGTTAGAGTTAAAAGGTTCTAAGGCTCTTGAATGTGAAGGAAGAGGGTTTAAGAGAGGGATTAACTTTGGTCTTGTTTAGCATCAGGTATATATGTTAAATTTTTAAAGCATAGCTTCTAAACCAGAAGAGAAGAAGGAAGGAAATTTAAAAGAAAGCAAACAAAAAGCACAAAAAATGATAGTAGAAATATATCTGTAATAAATGTGTTATTGCAGTACATGTAAAGTGGACAAATTCTGTATTAAAAGAGTTTCCTGTTGACGGGAGGAAAGAAAGGAAGGGAGGGAGGCAGGGATGAAGGAAAGATGGAAGGAAGAAAAAAGATCAGCTCAAATTAATGGGTCACAGTGGCAATAAAGAACATTTGTTCATTTGGATTACTGTGGTACAATGGATCACTTTTGTGTGGCCTTTCTCGCCATGGTCTTGTAACTACTCCCCAAGTGATTGGGTAGGAACTATGCAAATAAGGTAATTGTGGCCCATCAAGGGATTTAATTGGTCCATTTTGCCATCCCACTAGGCTTAAAAGAGCCAATTCCAGAGCAGAGAGAGGATCTCACCACCATCAAGGAACAAGAGCCAAGAACGAGCGGAGTGCGTCTTTTGGACCCAGGATCCTTGCACAGAGAAGATCCTGGAACCAGGAGACAGAGAGAGAGAGCTATAAGACTGAAGATGGCAAGAAGCAGTGGCAGAGAAACGGTGGCAGGAGACGGCGTGGTGGGCTTCCCAGCCCACAGAGTGAGAAAGCTAAGTGCCTTTAGGCAGGAGGCTTGCTGGTGGAGTAGCGTGCCTCTGGGCACATGGTGGAGCTGGATTTGCCCACCCACAGAGCTAGAGCTGAGCATTTTCAGGCCAAGGCTTACTGGCGGAGTGGGGTGTCTCAAGGAACTTAATGGGCAGAGCTAAAAGAGCTTTGCAACACTTGCCCGACCAGGGTAGAGGCCAAGGGGCCAGAGAGAGGCATGCCTGTGAGCATGGCTGAGAAGAGGCTGTCCTGATAGAAGAACTATATCCTGAGCATTCCTGAATCTGAATTGTAACCTGTCACTTCCCTAATAAACCTCATAATCATGAGTATCATCTGTGAGTTCTGTGTGGCCATTGAAATGAATTATCAAACCCAGCAGAGAAGTAGAAAGTGCCGTGGGAGGGACAGCTGGTGTCAGAGTTGGTAGAGATGGCAGAGAGAGGAGGCTTGTGTGACCTCCCCCTCACAGGAATCAGCCTTGGGCTGTTGATCTTGATTCTCCTTCCCCCTTGTGAAGTTAGAGGAGGTCAGATGCCCCTGCCACACTTATTTTACAGTAACCTTACCAAAAGACTTGAAAATAGCATGGAAAATACTAACGAATTCCATCAAGTTTTAACACAGGTACATGTCATATTTACAGGAAACTAAAACATTTCTAAGACAACAAAAACTTGGCCTTGCTTAGAGTTGAGTAGAAACCACAAGGAAGTTAATCAAATTGAAAATGCCTGGTGAATTGCCATTTAAAATTGATTGCTGGTTTAAACACAGAAGAAAACATTCTTTCTATGGTTACGGGTGGGAGAGGGGTATTCACTAACTAGATAGTAGACAAGAATTATCTTAGGTGAAGGGAAGGACAGCACACACTACAGGGGAAGTCAGCACAACTGGACTAAACCCAAAGCTAAGAAGTTTCCTGAATACAACCAAACACTTCGAGGGACAGAGTAGCAGCGACAGGCGTCTGGGGACCATGGTTTCAAGGGACATCTAGGTCAACTGGCATAACAAAGTTTATTAAGAAAATGTTCTGCATCCCACTTGGGTGAGTGGCGTCTGGGGTCTTAAAAGCTAGCGAACAGCCATCTAAAATGCATCAATTGGTATCAGCCTACCTGGAGTAAAGGAGAATGAAGAACATCATAGACACAAGGAAAGTATTAGCCCAAGAGACAGAAAGGGCCACATAAACCAGAGACTTAATCAGCCTGAGACAAGAAGAACTAGATGGTGCCCGGCTACCACCAATGACCGCCCTGACAGGGAACACAACAGACAGTCCCTGACAGAGCAGGAGAAAAGTAGGGTGCAGAACTCAAATTCTAGTAAAAGACCAGACTTAATGGTTTGATTGAGACTGGAGGGACCCTGGAAGACATGGCCCCCAGACTCTCTGTTAGCCCAAAACTAAAACCATTCCTGAAGCCAACTCTTCAAAGATTAGACTGGACTATGGGACATAAAATGATACTCATGAATAGTATGCTTCTTAGCTCAAGTAGATACATGAGACTAAATGGGCAGCTCCTGTCCAGAGGCGAGATGAGAAGGCAGAAAGGGGTCAGGGGCTGGTTGAATGGACATGGGAAATCCTGGGTGGAAAGGAGGAGTGTGTTGTTACAGTATAGGGAGAGCAACAAGGGTCACATAACAATGTATGTATAAACTTTTGTATGAGAGACTAACTCGAATTGTAAACTTTCACTTAAAGCACAACAATAAAAAATATAAATAAATAAATAAAATTGATTGTTCTGGTTCTATAATGCACCCTGGTGAGTAAAATACATGCCCTACAGAAGTGATGTCATCATTCAGAAGTGGAGTATCACTTGGAAGTAATTTTCTTAGCTCTAGCTGATTGCTTGGCTTCATAAAAGAGGCAAATTACCCAAACTAGAACCAAACAAACCCGTAGCCATCAAGTCAATAATGACTCATGGTCACCCTACAAGACAGAGTAGAACTGCCCCATAGGGTTTCCAAGGAGTGGCTGGTGGATTCAAATCGCTAACCTTTTGGTTAGCAGCTGAGCTGTTATCCACTAAGCCACCAGGGCTCCAAATTACCCAAAAGGGATGAGTAATAGGTCTCAAATTAAATTTTTTATTCAGACCTCTTCTTCTTAGAGTTGGCTTGAATGCCACAAGGGAGCCATCTAGGCCAGAAGTATCCAGTGTATTTCTGAGAGCTATTTTGTGAAGTCATGAACTGGGAATACACAGGAGCTAGGTAACCCAGAGAAAGTTTGCCTTGCCCTCCCTCTCCTTTCACCCAGCTTGAAGTTCTCTAATTTCCACCAAGCTCATCACCAAATCCACATGACAAAGCCAACGCAAAGTTCAAGAATTGTAAGCAATGACATCTGAAACTTAGACTGGGTTTTATTTCCGTGTTCCTTTACTGCAAGACAATAACAAAAAGACACAGCTAGTTATAATGATGAGTCCCTGGGTGGTGCGGATGATTGCACTCACCTACTAACGGAAAGGGTGGCAGTTAGAACCCACCCAAAGGCACCTTGAAAGAAAGGCCTGGCGTCCTGCTTCCAAAAAAGTTACAGCCTTGAAAACCCTATGGGGTGCAGTTCTGTTCTGCAACACATGGGGTCACCATAAGTCGGAATCAACTTGATGGCAACTGGTTAGTTAGTTATAATGACTAAATACCTTGCCACTCAAGCTCAGTCTCCAAGTCACCTTTTACTCAGACAGGGAAGTGGGCGCTCCTGGAACCGGCACCCACATTGGCATAGGGCCCTACTCTGGGAGGCTTGCAGGCCTCTGCTGATGACATGACAGCATGTCCCCAGTCTCTCTTCACATCTCGACGTTAGCTCTAAGATGCAGGAAGTCACTAACGTTTATAATGTCGGGAAACGGGGGCTAATGGGGAATGGTAGCAGGGCCTTCCCGCCTGAGGCAACAACTTTCACACATTCCTGAGCCAAGATAGAGCTTGATCTCATCAGAGGATGATTAATACTACAGTTCTGCATGGTTGGTGAGTACAATAGAATGGAGGTGTTGGCAATATTGGCAAGACGCAAGGCTAAAGAAGTAAGCAGAAGCCACATCTTATTCCAAGGCAACAATTCTCACACCTTAGTGTGCTTCAGAAACACCTGGACAGCTTGTTAAACTCAGGGTGTTGGGGCCCATTCGCAGATTTCTGATTCAGTGAATCTGTGATGGAGCATGAGAACTGCATTTCTTGTAAATGCCGTCGGTCCAGGGAACCACACTTTGCAAATCAATGTTTTAAGGCGTTTCTATGCTGCCCTGAATGTTTTGGGAAATTGTGGAAGGATTTTAAATAGAAGAGTGATATTGTCAGATTTGCATTTTAGAATGAACTTCCAACTAGAAGTGTAGACAACAGACAGAGAGGCCACTGTACAGAAGTCAGAGACTCGTGGGGAGGTTTCCCTGTGATCTAGTTGAAAAATGATGAGGGCCTGCATTGGAGCGATGGCAGTGGGAACGGAGAGAAGTGGAAGGCTTCCGGAGGTATGACTAGACGGCTTGAACAGGGCTCGGTGTCTGTGGAGGGCAAGGTCACAACTGAGAGTCAGAAATGCGTGTGGAGCGTGAGGAGACTTAAGGCATTTTGCAATAGATATAGTAAAGAAGAAAAAAAACCAACTAGGGATCCACAGAAGGACGGCTGAGTAATTTTAAAAGCCTGGAGGAAGTTGGAGACAATGAATTTGTAGTGACAAAATTTCATCAGTTGTGTGACTTTCTCCCGTAGAGCTAGAAAATTAAAAAATAAGAGACGAGAAGGAGAACGGTGATTTAGATCTAGGACTAGAGGTCAAATGAAAAAAGAGGAGAAGAGGACAAAAAGAGTGGAAATGTTGGACTGTAGTGTCTTAGCTACTCAGGGAAGAAAATTAAGACAGGAGAGCTCTGATAGATTGATAGAAACAGCCAGGAGGAAGAAGTTGGAAGTCTTGAATGAGGTCAAAGAAAATGTGTAGTGGTAGCCATGGAGTGGAAGATTTGGAAGGAGAGAGGTTGTGGTTCACGTGTTAACAGATTAGTATTTCAGAGATAGAGATGTTCCAGGCTAGAGAAAGAATGAGCGGAGGGGTTCCAAGGGACTTAGCTTCATATAGATATAGATGGCTCCATACAAAATATTATGTGCCTTCCATAGGATTATTTTTTTCCCTAAAAAAGAGGGTTCATAGCTTTCATCTGCATCTCAAAAGGGTCTCTGACCTATAATTGGTTAAGACACAATGGCAGGATACACTTTTTACAATAGCCAAAATGTGGAAACAACGTAAGTGCCCATCAACATATGAAAGACCAAACAAAATGTGGTCTATACATACAACGGAATATTACTCTGCCATAAAGAGAATGAAGTTCTAACACATGCCACGACATGAATGAACCTTGAAAACGTAATGTGGAGTGAAATGACTCAGTCACAAAAGGATAAGTACTGTATGATCTCACTTACATGAAATAGGCAAATATATAAAAACAAAAGCTTATTAGTGGTTACCAGGCGAGAGGAGGAGGAAAGGGGAAGTTACAATTTAAGGGGCATGGAGTTTATGTTAATGATGGTGGAATAATTGGGAAACCACAGAACTTTACAGCACAAGGAGTGAAACTTAATGTGTGTATAGTTTTTAAAAATTATCTGGGAAGATCTCGGGATGGAATGCATAATACGACAAAACACTCTAACTATTACAGATGTATGAAGTAACGTCGCTGAAGGAAGTGGAGGAAAAAGGTGCTGATGTAAAGTATCTTTGGAAATGAGTCGAGTCTATAAGACTAAAGGCAAAAGGAACTGTATATACTGTGCTTAGTTAATAAAGTTATTTCACATGGGATAAAACCCCGAAATCAAACCCATTGCCATCGAGTTGATTTCGACTCATAGTGAACCTATGGAAGAGAGTAGAACTGCCCCATAGGGTCTCCAAGGAGTGACTCGTGGATTTGAACTGCCAACCATTTGATTAGCAGCCAAGCTGTTAACCATTGCACCACCAGGGCTCACATGAGGTACAGGTTAACAATTTTGAAACCACCACACGTGTATTCTGGAATGAAACAGATAAGTGAATGGCAGACAGTGGAAGCCAGGTTTCTGACTGTTGGAGTGGGAGTTTACAGATCAGCAGAGGAGGGGGCTGAAATGATCCATGTAGTAATGAATTAGAGGTGGAGACATCAGTATGTAGTCATGTTTAGCTTCATATAGATAACAGATGGCTACATATGGAAATATTATTTATACATATGTGAATATACATGAGTTAGTATACACACCTATTTTCCTGCTCTAGCAGCTGAGAGGGCCTGGAAGCAAAGATACCTCCATAGCAACCAGCACACCTAGCACCCAGACGTTGGTTTCTAACGCCATTCTCCAATGAGAAGAACCAGGGCTCCTCAGAGAAATGACTGATTGTAGGACCACTGCAGGAAATATACTAGATGAGCCTGGAGCATCTTGTAATCCCAGAAAGTAAGAAAGTGCTAAACAACACACACACACACACACACACACACACACACACACACAGACAATGATGGGAGTATGTCAAAGGGACACAGGAGTCAACTGAAAGAGCAACCAGTGCCCAAAGATGGAACAATTTGAGCAACAACATAAATAAGATGGTACTGGATTATAACTCAAAGTATAAAAGGAATATCCATGAGTCCATGGTGGTATAAAAAAGTGATTGAATATATAAATAAATGGGGGAGAAGAAACAAAACTCCCACACAGAAGAATTACAAATAATTTATGTGGCTACTCCACCCTCACAGAGGAAGAGTATAACTCTCCATGTCTTAAGTGTGGGCTGTGCGTACTGACTTCCTTCCAAAGCTTACAGTACGAAAAAGGGGTTAAAAAGAGTAACTTTACAATGGAGAAATCAGACAAATACTACTTCAGCCAGGTAATCAAGGTCAACATCAACAATAACAAATTATGTTGGTAGTATGTAGCTTGATATGATGTAATAAAAACGGCACTTTACCTCTGTGGTCTTCCTCCCAAAAATCTATAATGCCAGTCTAGTCATAAGAAAAACATCAGACAAATTCCAGTAGAGGGGCATCCTATAATATACCTAACCAGTACTCCTCAAAACTGTGAAGGTCATCAAATACCAGGAACATCTGGGAAACTGTCACAGCCAAGAGGAGGCTAAGGAGACATGATGGCTAAACGTAATGTAGTATCCTAGATGAGAACCTATAACAGAGAAAGAACATTAGAATCAGAATAAAGTATGGGCTTTAGCTAATAATAATTAATAATTCATTAATGGTGAAAAATGTACCGTACTAATGTACAAGGTAAATAATAGAAGAAACTGGGTATGATGGTTAAGGTTGTGTGTCAGCTTGGCTGGGCCATGATTTTCAGTGGTCTAGCCGTTATGTAATGATGTAATAGGCAGTTGTGTAATGATGTAGTTATCCTCCATTTTGTGATATAATGTAATCACCTCCATGATGTGATCTGATGTGATCAGCCAGTGAGTTGTAAGGGGAGTTTCCTCAGGGATGTGACCTGCATCCAATATATATGAATGTTCCGACAAAGGTGGCTGGCTTTTGCTCACTCTGGATCCTGCATCTGACTCATCATCATCTGACCTCCAGCTGTTAGGACTTCAGCCAGCGGCCTGTTGTATTGTCTGCCAATCTTGGATTCATCAGCCTCCACAGCCCATGAGTCAGCAGCCTGCCATCTGACCTGTTGATTTGCAGCTATGTGAGTCAGGAGAGGCCTCCAGCCTGATGCCTGACCTACAGACTTGGGACTTGCCAACCTCTACAACTGCATGATCCATTTCCTTGAGATAAATCTCCCTCTCCCTCTATCTCCCTCTCCCTCTCTCTCTTTATATATTTATATATATATATGTGTATGTATATATATGCACATGTATACACACACACACACACACACACACACACACACATATATATACTCACATGGGTCAATGATTTTGCTTCTCTAGATAACCCAGCCTAAGACACTGGGGGTAGGATATATGGGAACTTCATGTACTTTCTTTGCAATTTGCCTATAAACTGTTCTTTAACAGTTAAGATAAAAAAAAGCTAGGCTAGAAAATCTGCCTTTTTAAAAAAAGAATGACTAAACTATTAGTATATGCCAAACAATTAAAAGTCTATTCCTAAATCCTAACCCTTATTAATAAAATTACAACATAGCTGAATAGTGAGGTCAAATTTCCTATTACAATATGCTATTTAATATTTGCTAATTTGTAAAAGATGAGAAAGTGTGTGCTTTTAAGTGTAAATAAACATTGTCTTAAGAGTCTCATGAAAAGAAAATAAAAGTATTTGAAATATAGATGTAATTAGAGTATAAAAAACCAAACCAAATCTGTTGCCATCAAGTCATGCAATGTTGCAAATCGACTCATAGTGACCCTATAGAGTAGCTCATTTATAGTCATCAGAATCTCGTAAGATTTTAGGCATCATAGATGGCAACAGAGACTGCTTAATAAATCACCAAGAGCCCCAAGTTAATTTTATTAAAGGGTTTTTCTTTTGTTTTCATCAATCGAGAGAATGTCTGTGTATTTCACAGCAGGGACCCAGACTCAGTTATCTCTTTCCTTCCCTGACTTACGTAAACAAGGCCAAACACCTATAGCAATATATATATATACACAAATAATATTCCTACTGTGACAACAATATACTAAGCTTGGCCTTTCGTTTCAACATTGCACTGTGTGAACTTATCATAGGCTGGACCATGACTAGGACTGAAGCATTGGAATGATGCTATCCTTATAGGTTGATCCTTTGGCAATAACCTATAGGTGATGCGTATACATAAGGAGGTCTTTGAAAACTCTCTCAGATCATATCTGAGAGACTTACCTCTATAGTACCAACTTGTTCTCTACAGAGAACAGTTTGGTGGTGAAGTATATTTAGATTTAAATGATTTACTGCAGTGTTACAGTATAATCCTAGACAATTCAGGGAGGTACATAATGTTCTAGGTTAAAACAAGGCCCCTGGACAGCACGGTCCTGATAGAACCGTGCACAGCTGAAGGTGAATGGTGTTGACCTTGCTGACTACAGAAATGCACGGATGAGAACCAGCCTTACCCAAGCCACAGACTGGTGCTGTTTAATCTGAAAAACACACAGAAAGGAATCTGAGCTACCCTCTAGAAGAGCAGAGAAGGAGTGAAGGTCAGAATGACCCCTCATTTGCCACTGTTGCCCAAGGGCTCCAGCAGTCCATGAAAGAAAAATGCACACAGTTTGTGGCTACATAACCCGGTCAACCATGACTGAGTAAATAGCTTTTTAAAAGGCAGGCAAGACATCAATAAACTGAAGAAGGTAACCAGCAATATGGCGAGGCAATCACGGTGATTAGCAGACTGGATGAGAACGCACCCTTGGAAAGTGAAGTTGGCTGGGAGTAGTCATGTGATGTTTAGTTACAGTGAGGGGATATCCAGATGCTTAAGAGTTTGCAAAGATTCTGGCTCACGTGGTTTCGGTCTCTTTGTCAGTTGACTGCTACGCCTAAACCATCAATAAGGAAATAGTTCACCACTGAGTTTGCTTGTCCACAGTTTCCAACTGAGTCAAAGGAATCGTAAGACCCTCCCACCAAACACACAAAACACGTTTCAAGTTGCAAATGGACTTTGAGTTCATGAGTAAAGAGGTCCTTGGCTCTAATTCTCCCAAACCATAGCAAGAGTACTAAGGAATAGTTGCAATCCACCACGTTGGTGGGAACATTCTTTTATAAGAGACCCCTTAAAGTTGAACTTTCTAGAAGAAGCAGGCTAAGGGTAGAGAATCTTTGGGAAGTATGCTGAATATAACCAATGCCAGGGACCCAAGAGCTCTCTGCCACCGTGAGTCCTCTTGGATGCTTCTAGGCCAGAATTAGTACCCATGTTCCATATACTCTCTTACCTTGTTTGGCTGACATTCTTCCTGCCCTTTCTAAGAAAGTGGCTGACCTGAAAGTGTGGGACAGAAGGCCAATGAGCTCCTTCCTGTGCTATTTCCCTAAATAGCTGTATTTTGTCTTTAGACTTGCAAAGTCATAGTGAGGGACACAGTGACAGTGGATCACAGTTGACCCTAATAAAGGAAATTACTGGACTAGGCTGACTCTGTGCCCTTCGTTCCAGATCCAAAATCCAACGGGTGACACCAGCGTATCTACATCTAGATTTGTCCTCAGACTTGTTGTTAGTTGCCATCGAGTTGGTTCTGACTCATAGTGACCCCGTGTACAACAGAACGAAACACTGCCCTGTCCTGCGCCAACCTCGCAATCGTTGCTGTGCTTGAGCCCATTGTTGCAGCCACTGTGTCAATCCATCTTGCTGAGGGTCTTCCTGTTTTTCGCTGATCCTCTATTTTACCAAGCATGATGTCCTTCTCCAGGGACTGGTCCCTTCTGATAACATGCACTTTAGACATGTCCTCAGACTACAATGATGAAAAAGCATGGTAGAAAGAGACCTGAACTGGGATTGGAGGCGTTAGTTTCCTATCGTTGTCCCTAACCTGGCGACCTTGAGCAAGTTCTCTACAGTCTAAGCCTTCATTTTTGCCATTTTTAAAACAGGACAGGAGTGTGCAGGGTGCAGTGGGTCCCTAGAGGGGTACAGGGGGTACAGACCGCACTGGGTGACACCGTCAGAGGGGGTGACACCAAATGACTGTCTATAAAATTTTTGTGCAGTGTTTCAGCAGAAATTTACTATTTTTTATAAAAATATCCCTGTAGTTAGTCATGACAACAAAAAACTTTTTCATAAGCCCAGCTTACATGTATCAATATACCTACGAACTAAAACCCTATGCTAATTTACTTTTTGAAACTTCTAATGTGCTCTGGTCAGAGCTGTCATTATTACACAATTACAATGACGCTTCGAATCATGTGGTTTCATCTGCACGCACTGTTGTTTTCGTTGCTGCTGGTATTTTCATAGTCTATGAGTTGAAATCGACTCAGCAGTGAGTTTGGTTTGGGTTTTGATTTTTGTCAAATTTTCTGGTGTTTTAGCTACAAAATTATGGTAATTACCATGGGGGGGTGACACCATGAGTTAACACACTGGGTGGCACCAACCCAGGTGACACCCCTGGCTGGGTGGTGTCTATTCACTTCATCAGCTCCACTCTCCACCCTTCTCCAACTTGCTGGTTGTCCTGAGAGGCTGACTTGTACGAATTACATCAAAGAGCTCTTTTGCCCTCTGGCTTCTAGTTGGGGTCTGCCAATGGAGAACCCCAGGAAGGGGTCAGAGGGAAGGAGGAGAGTGAGCCTGGGGTATTTATGCCCCTGCTGTTTCCCTGTAGGGTCTGCTGGAAATAGCTAGGCCCTCTCCTAAATGCCACTGCTCCTTCCAAGGCAGCCTTCTATACACGGTCACTTCCTTCTAGCTTCTGGTAACTGCTCCTTCTCCTTGCCTCTCGGGCATAATGCTGGTAACAACGCCACTGTTCTTAACTCACTGCCTTCGAGCCAATTCCAACTCATGGAGACCTCATGTATGACAGAGTAGAACTGCTCCGTAGGGTTTTCTTGGCTGTAATCTTTACAGAAGCAGATGGCCAAGCCCTTATTCCAATGGCACCACTGGGTGGGTTCAAACCACCAATCTTTAGGTTAGTAGCTGAGGGCAAACCATTGCACCCCCTAGGGACCTTCCACTGTTACTATCCCTGGGGTGTGACACCATCCCTGCGGTTTCCCTAGCCCTACCCTAGCCCTACCTGTGTCTTTGTAAATGGTCCACTTATTAAACTCCTCCTGAATTACCCTAATTTGAGAGTGAAAACTGTTTCCTCCTGGGTCCATGACTAATACAATGAGCTGGGTTAGAGGTATACTGAATATCAGCAGGGTATTTCTGGGATCACATTTGCATTTTGGTTTGACTTTTAGGGATGCTAAATCTAATAGAAAATTGAAACCAGCTTCCATAGCTCCAATTATGAGTTTTGGGATTTTTCACAATAACTTACTGTTCTCACTGATGGGTGCTAAGTAAATAGAATATATTTCAACGTAAAAACGTATCTTATTAGCAAAATACCGCTTATATTTGTCTTACATATCAGGATGTCATTTAAAATTTCATTAGGAAAAAAAGAACAGAGGTTTACTGCTTGCCTTAGTCATCTAGTGCTGCTCTAACAGAAATACCATAAGTGGACAGCTTTAACAAAGAGAAATTTATTCTCTCACAGCCTAGGAGGCTAGAAGTACGAACTCAGGGTGCCAGCTCCAGGGGGAAGGCTTTCTCTCTCTGTCGGCTCTGGGGGAAGGTCCTTGTCATCAATCGTCTGCTGGACTAGGAGCTTCTCAGCACAGCGCCCATGGGTCCAAAGGACACGCTGTGCTCCTGGCACTGCTTTCTTGGTGATATGAGGTCCCCATGTCTCTCTGCTCGCTTCTCTTTTATATTTCAAAAAAGATTGACTTAAAACACAATCCAATCCTGCCTCATTAACATAACTGCCGCTAATCCCACCTCATTAACATCAAAGAGGTTAGGATTTACATCACATACGAAAATCACATCAGATGACAAAATAGTGGACAATCACACAGTACCGGGAATCATGGCCTGGCCAAACTGATACACATTTTGGGGGGGACACAGTTCAATCCATAACACTGCTTTAAAGGTTCTGATAACCACCGGTAGATGGTTTGTAAATTCCTCCCGGGATTCTAACACTCTGTGTTACACTGAGTGGTTAAGGTGGAGGAGCAGCTGAGCAGCGCCTAGCCTCCCTCAACTAAGCGCCTGAGCAATGAAACGGGGACAGCCACTAGAGGCAGAAGTATAGGAAAAACCCCGGGCTTACACCTGCACACCTTTCCCACCCCTGCCCGGGGTGACAGCACTAGAGCAACCCACGCCCAACAGCAAGGCAAGGCGATGGAGTACAACAGGGTCCCTCCCTACCCCCTTGTGCCCTCAGCCTGAATGGCTTGTGAATTCTTTTCCTCTTCGAGATGTCTCTTAGTAACAGCATAACAACACTCATAGCTACCATTTCTTGATAACCTACTATGTGCCGGGCACTGTGCTTAGAGCTTTATGTACATAACTGGTAACTGACGTTTCCAATAGTATCACAAAATAGAATGTCATCACCCAAGTACCCTGACTAGCAGGAAGTCCATCCCCCGACCCCACCAGCATGTGCTGCCACCACCTCACCAACCCCCTTCCCACCCAGAAATCTCTGGGTCCTCGCTAGTGGGAAAGAGGATTTCAGGGCAGACCTGCTAGCTTCAGTCTCCTCGCACTAAAACTCAGATACTTGCTCAATCAAAAGAACTTTACCTCAAATTGTTGTTATTAGCTGCATCAAGTCGGCCCCCAACTCACAGGGACCCCCCCCCCACACACAATGGAACAAAACACTGCCCAGTCCTGTGCCATTCCTATGAGGTTGCAGATTGGACTCTATTTTCATAGGGTTTCAGTTCATTCACAGGGACTGATTTTCGGGAGTAGATTGCCAGGCCTTTCTTCCTAGTCCATCTTAGTATGGAGGTTCCACTGAAACCTGTTCAACCTCATGGCAACACTCAAGCCTCCACTGACAGACAGGTGGTGGTTGTGTGTCAGAGACCCGGGCCGGAAATGGAACCTGGATCTCTCGCATGGAAGGCAAGAGTTCTACCACTGAGCCCCCACTGCCCAAAGTACACAGAGCCCTTTTTAGATTTTCACTCTGAGCCATTTTCTCTATGTCCCGAGTCTGCCTTCAGCAGGGCTGGGTAGGAACAAGTAGAAAGCAGGACTACCTCCTCTGGACCAAGAACCACCTGGCCTCTCCTGTCCTCACTATCTCAAGGCAGAGGGCAGCTCCCACCATCACCCCTCGCACCCTGCTAGTAATCTTATTTCAGGTTCTTTATCACCCTGACGCTCCTTTGGGTCTTTCTGAACATCCCTGAAGACCGTTCTGAACTTTGACTCTTGGGGACAAATAGTCAGATTCTTGGTCTCTTCCCCCTTAGAAGATCCGGAGCTCCTTGTGCAAATTGTTGACCTTCATTCCAGCACTGTTTACCAAAGGGCATTGTGTGGGAGGCCAAAGAAACGATCCCCGCTTTCCAAAACAATTCAAGTCTTCTCCAAAGTGACATTTGGGTCTCTACAAAAGTGACTGACCAAAAACAAAAAAAGGAAATAAATTTTTTTTTTTTTAAATTACTCTAAAGCAAAGAGGAGAAGGTAAGGGGTGAGAAATTTTTAATTCTCCTGGAATCCAGATTTCTGGGTTCATGGAGTTGGGGCTACTCCCCCAAGCCATCTGCACTTAGATGTCCTTTTGAACCATGAGCCTTTAAGAAACTGGTTTCCTGAAGTCACCTTCAAGCCAAACAATAGCAATAACCTAGCAAGCAGCTTAGTGGAGATCGTTTTGCCTTAGGCCTTGGGCTTCTTCGGAGAATTGCAATGACCTTCAGTAGACAATCCTGCCGGGAGCCCACCTATATAACCTGCTTTCACCACCCCGTCTTGGGAGCATTTTCCTGATACCTGCCAGTCAATGGTGCCCAATTTGAATCATATCTACTCGAAATAAATACATTCTGTCACAGTAATTTTTGGTGCTTTGCTGCGAATTTAGGTTTTTGACAGGGGGCAGGGAAACTAGAGTATTGGAAGTGATACAACCAGAACGGAATGAATGAGAAAGGTGACACACTGTGAAAAATGTAACCAATATCACTGAACAATTTGTGTAGAAATGATTAAATGGGAACCTAACTTGCTATGTAAACTTTCACCTTAAATACAATAAAATATTGTTCTTAAAAAATGAAGATAAATATGCTTAAAAGATTAAAAAAAGAAGTGACCGGCCAAAGTTTTAGCAACTAAATCACCAAGCATCGCCAAATATACACACCCTGTTTATTCATATCTATTATCGTGTATTACAGCTCACAAAACTGAGACTCAGAGAGTTGAGCGACTTGCCCATGATCACCCACCTACTTTCTGAGCCAGGTCTGTTGGATTCCAAAGCCTGAGCTTGATCCACTGAGTCAAGTGCCATTCTCTAGGCATCTCTCCGCTGTTCCTTTTACCATGGCCGCAGTAACTGAATAATAACAGTGCATATAGGGGCCTTGGAGTCTATACTCACCCTCCCAGACCCAGGCAAAGGTTTATCTGCATCTTCTTTCTTCTTTACTAGGAAAGAAAATGTAAACAATTACTCCTATTTCTGATTTCTGAGACAAATAGTAATCTCTTGCATAAATCCTAATGCTCTGACTTTAAATTAATCTTGTATCATCAGGATACCATGATTCTAAAATACAGCACTTGGGGAACCAGGGGAAATTTTTAGAATCACAATGAATTACAGAGAAAACAGAGGCTCAAAGTCAGAGTAAGGTAACTGTCTCTGATGAATGCATTAGCAAAAGATTTAGTTCAACTACAGTTTAAACCCCCAGACTATGCTGTTTTTAGAACGTATAGAGGTTCTGCTAAATTCAACTCAAGTTCAGCTATGCAACAGAAGTGCTCGTTGTCATTGCCATACAGGAGAAAGAGCACAGGTCCTGGAGGCAGGAGAGTGGACTTCAGCCCCAGACCCGCCTGGTAGCAACTGTGTGGCCTTGACCTTGGGCAATTGTTTAACTGTCTCTGAGGCTCAGAATCCTTACCTATGAAATGGAGACAATTGCATTCGACTTGTTGTGAAGAGTCAGAGATAGTATATACCCAGCCCCAGAATGGTCCTGGCACATGGTAGATATTCAAATGAGTAAGACATAAAGCACCAGAAGTTCACTCCCAGAAGTGTTAGATAAGCATTAGTTCCCCAGTTAAAGTCGTGGGCGTGGTTAAGATCATTTACAGAGAGAAAAAGAGAAGGGCCAAGAAGGGAACCATAAGTGCAGGGATGGGCGGAAAGGTGACGCCATGAAGAAAACCCGAGGAGAACCAGGAAGAAGGTGGACGGTACCTGGGGGAGGGTAGGGTAGTGAAAGTCAGGGGAGGAAGGAGTTTATAAAGGTAAAGCTGTCCACAATCAGATGCTGAGGAGAAGAATCGAAATATAGCCAGGTAATTAGAGGGTTGTTATGGATTGAATTGTGTCCCCCAAAATATGCGTAAACTTGGCTAGGCCATGATTCCCAGTATTGTGTGGTTGTCCTCCATTTTGTGATCTGATGTAATTTTCCTATGTGTTGTAAATCCTAATCTTTGCCTGTGGTTAATGATGCAAGATTAGGCTATGTTAAAAACGATTAGGGTGCAACACCCTTACTCAGGTCACAGCCCTGATCCTATGTAATGGGAGTTTCCCCGGGGTGTGGCCTGCATCACCTTTTATCTTACAAGAGATAAAAGGAGAGAGAAGCAGACAGAGAAATGCGGAGCTCATTACCACCAAACAAGAATAGCCAGGAGTCGAGCGCGTCCTTTGGACCCGGGTTCCCTGTGCTGAGAAACCCCTAGACCCAGGGAAAGATTGATGACAAGGACTTTCCCCAGAGCTGACAGAGGAAAAAAAGCCTTTCCCTGGAGCTGGCACCCTGAATTCGGACTTCTAGCCTCCTAAACTGTAAGAGAATAAATTTCTGTTGGTTAAAGCCATCCACTTGTGGTATTTCAGTTATAGCAGCACTACATAACTAATGTAAGGAAGTACCACCCATCTGTCAGTTTTTCAGACTGTAGTGGCTTACATGTTGCTGTGATGCTGGGAGCTATGCCACTGGTATTTCAAATACCAGCAAGGTCACCCATGGTGGACAGGTTTCACTGGAGCTTACAGACTAAGACAAACTAGCAAGAAAGGCTGGCAATCTACTTCTAAAAATCAGCCAGTGAAAACTCTATGGACCACAGAATACTGTCCGAGACTGACTCACTCACTTAGACCCGCCATCAGGAGGGACCTATCGCTGGAGAAGGACATTATATTTGGTAAAGTGGAGGGCCAGCAAAGACACAGGGAAACGCTCAATGATATGGATTGATGGAATGGCCACAACAATGGACTCAAGCAAACCAACAGCCATGAAGATGGCGCAAGATCTGGCAACATTTTGTTCCATTATACATGAGGTCACCATGAGTCAGAAACCACCTTAAAAAAAAAAAAACAAACTGTTGCCATTGAGTTGATTCTGACTCATAGCAACCCTAAAGGACAGAGTAGAACTGCCCCATAGGGTTTCCAAGGAGCAGCTGGTAGATTCTAACTGCCGACCTTTTGCTTAGCAGGTGAGCTCTAAACTCTCTAAACCCAGGGTCCCTGTGCTGAGAAACCCCTAGACCCAGGGAAAAATTGATGACAAGAACTTTTCCCCAGAGCTGACAGAGAAAAAAAGCCTTCCCCTGGAGCTGGCATCACCAAGGCTCCAGAAACCAGCTTAGGGACAGCTAACTGGGAGGTCATTGGTGACCTTGATCAGGGTTCCAACAGGAAACAGATGGCAGCTCCAAAGAAAGTTTAATGTGAGCAGAGTTAGAGGAGCCCTGGTGGTGCATGGTTAAGCGCTCAGTTGCTAAGCAAAAGGTCAGCAGTTAGAACCCACCAGCCACTCTGCGGGAGAAAGATGTGGCAGCCTGCTTCCGTAATGATTACAGACTTGGAAGCCCTATGGGACAGTTCCACTCTGCCCTGTAGGGTCACTATGAGTTGGAATCAACTCCACAGCAACTGGTTTGGTTTTGGTTTGACCTTGGGCAGAATTAAGGGAGACTAGTCAAGAGCACCAGGGCTAAAAAGAGCAGAAAGCCACTACCACCCCTAGGCCGAAGGAGTAAGGTGAGGAGTTTTCCAGAACCTGGTGGGAACTGCAGCTGGAGGGACTGGGACTCCAACAGGAGCCGACGTCTCAGAAAAGGAGGCAGCCTCCTCCAAAGCCTGGCCCTGCAGAGAGGGGCCAGGGAATCAAAGCCCTAACCTCCTCCCCACCCTCCCATCTCCCCCACCCTCCCATCTCCCCCACACTCCCATCTCCCCTACCCTCCCATCTCCCCCACCCTCCCCTCTCCCCCATCCTCCTATCTCCCCTGACCCTCTCACCTCCCACACTCCCACCTCCCTCTACCTTGTCATACTCTGGGCCCACCCTACCCTGCAATCTTTCACTAGAAGCCAGAAGTCAAGGGAGTCCAGGTAACAGAGCCTACAGAAGGCATCCTCCTTGGGGAGAACGGAGAGCAGGTAGAGAGGCAAATGGGAGTATCGAGCACACTGGGGGATTTTTAGTAGCAGGGTGGTGGGGGTGTAGGGAGAAAGTACAAAAGGCCTTCTCACAATGACTCTGTAAGCACTTCAAATCACTATAGCAAAACCCTTGAGTTGATTCCAACTCATAGTGACCCTATAGGACAAGGTAGAACTGCCTCATAGAGCTTCCAGGGAGCTGCTGGTAGATTCAAACTGCCAATCTTCTGGTTAGCAGCCGAGTTCTTAACCACTGAACCACCAGGGCTCCCAAATCACCATATATACCTGAAATATAAAATGAAACGAGCACAATGTCACTTCTTTTACGGTAGCCTATTATTCGGGACGTCTGCAGTCTCACTGGCCTTCCCCCAGCGCTCTGAACTTTTACCATGTGCTGTTATATCATGAGCTGCAGACAAGCAAACTTCAAGACTACAAAAAACGTCTCAGTGGATCTATCCGATGGCGACCAGCCACCGCACTATTTCTTTTTGAAACTGTAATTCCCAAATCTGAAAACAATTTGAGAAAGTACTAAAAATAAAATAAAATAAAGTAAAAAATGCTATGTCTGCTCTGCTTCTCTCTCTGCTCCATCCTTGTACAGGGAAAAGAACTGTCCCAGCCCCGTTTACAAACCCAGGTGCGCCCTGACCTACCTGTCCTCCTGACTCTCCGGAGCTATCTTTGGAAGTAGGTCTGCCCTGGGACCCGTGCGTCCTCAAAAGCCTGTAGCCAACCAGTCGCGGTCACATAAGGACTGAGGGCCTGTCAGGCCTGGCCAAGCCCTCTGTACACACACACACACACACACACATACACACACACTCACACTAACACGTGCACACTCACATTGGGACACATTTCACAGTGCAGTCTGCAACAGCCTCCAAAAGTGGGAAGCAGGAGAGCTTCAGTCCTCCTGGGAGCAGGAGCCAGACCTCATGGGGTAAGGGGAGAGCTGCAGCTCCTCTTACTCTCTTGAATGCCCGCAGACCGGGAGCACGAACTCACAGAATCGTAATTCGTGTAGGAAAAGGCCATGCAGTTCACAGATCCCCGTCAGTGCACAAACCCTCCTTACAGCAGCGCCTGGCTCACATCAGCAATTTTGACAGGCTCTCTGCTTGTCCATGTTCCTCCAGTCCCTATGCACAGCATCCTCTGCGAGCAGTTTCCCACACCTTTTGAAACTCACCCTGCCCCTCTTCAGGGCTTTACCAGTTAATATATGAATTAAACCATACGGAACTGCTGTTTTTCTTTAGTCAAAAACGGTTGAACGTTGACATTTATATAATTTGACGTAAAACATAGAATCAATAGTCAAAGTATCAGCTTTATGAATGACTTGGAAAATACCTCACCAACGTCCCAAATACAAGGCTTTCTGGGAAAAACTGGATTAGAAAAAGTTTATAACCAAAGATTTAGTAATTTCAGATTCCCTTTTTCTAGAATTGATAATGACCAGGGTTGCCTTATGGAGCCCTAGCGGTGCAACGGTGGTTAAGCGTTCGGCTGCTAACCGAAAAGTCGGTGATTTAAACCCACCTGCAGCACCTTAGGGGCTGACAGGCAACAGGCAATCTGCTCCCATAAAGACGCCCAAAAACCAAACCCACTGCTGTGGAGTAGATTCGGACTCATAGCGACCCTGTAAGACAGAGTAGAACTGCCCCTAGGGTCTCTAAGGCTGTAAATCTTTACGGAAGCAGATGCCACATCTTTGTCCCGTGGAGCAGTGCTGGTAGGTTCCAACTACCAATCTTTCAGTACAGAGTACATTTTATTACACCTCTGACCAGATCAGTTGGCATCTTTAACATAGGCAAATGGTACACCAGAATAGTGGAAATAGAATATAAATTTCTTTGCCCCCTCTACCACAATAAAAGTCAATATTAGTGACAAAGACCTTTAACTTGACTAGAAAACAAATGAACAAAGCAAGAAAAGATACCTGAGCTTCACACTCTTCCAAACGATATTTTGGAGAGAAAGTTAGCTCAATAAAACCTCATCATATAAGTTCACAAACTCTTCCTGACTAGGTAATTTTGGTCATGATATGTAGTTCTGGTCAAGAAATGAAGGCTAAGAAAGAGGCATTAATTTTGAATACATAAGGCCCGTTTTTAAAAAGACTAAATAACTGGAAAGTCCTACAGTTCTAATGTCTGTCTCCACTTAATGAAGCTTGAAATGCTGTCTTAGTCATCTAGTGCTGCTCTAACAGAAATACCACAAGTGGATGTCTTTCACAAAGAAAAATTTATTGTCTCACAGTCTAGGAGGCTAGAAGTCTGAATTCAGGGTGCCAGCTCCAGGGGAAAGCTTTCTCTCGCTGTCAGCTCTGGGGGACGATCCTTGTCATCAATCTTCCCTGGTCGAGGAGATTCTCAGCACAGGGACCCTGGGTCCAAAGGATGCACTCTGCTCCAGGTGCTGCTTTCTTGGTGGTATAAGGCCCCCCATCTCTCTGCTCGCTTCTCTCTTTTGTAGCTCAAAAGAGATTGACTTACGACACAACCCAATCTTCTGGACTGAGTCCTGCCTCACTAACATAACTGCCTCTAATCCTGCCTCATTAACATCATAAACGTAGGATTTGCAACATATAGGAAAATCACATCAGATGGCAAAATGGTGGACAATCACACAATACTGGGAATCATGGCCCAGCCAAGTTGACACATATTTTGGGGGGACGCAATTCAATCCATAACAGATGAGAACAACATTCTTGTAATAAGATTAAAGAGCAAATATCTATTTAATTTACTCTTGCTTTTTAATGAGGGTAGTAGCAACTTTGCTTCTTCAGGTTCTGGAATCTCTCTTAGAAATCTTAATAATATATATGAAAGTTACAAGTTCAAATACAAGCACGAATATAAGCAATTAGTAGGCTTATATAATAACCCAACCAGAATGAATTTGAGATTGCCTTTGGTTTAAAACAGTTTGAGAAAGAAAGAGAGGACAATTTTAAATTCCAAACCAACTAGAAATTCAAGTTCAAAATCACTTTGCTTAAACTTGTTTAAAGGACTAGAGTCTCAGCAAGTCACTTATTAAAAATCACAGTTTCATTTCTAATTATCTAATAATGTCTCTATAATATTTTTCTTCTCTAGTTGGGAAGCATCCACTCATTGTTTATTAATTCTGCAAATATTTATGCATTGTTTTCCCTACACCATCAGTTCTTCTAAGTCCTGGAAATGCTGAGATGAGCAGCGCACATTTCTGTCCTCGAGGAGCAGACGGGTAATCGGGGAGCCACGTAAGGAACCAGCAACCATAAGAGAACACCAGTGGGGTGTCGTCCATGAATGCACACGTGAGGGAACTAATACGGCCGGCAGATTCAGGAGAGGCCATCAGAGGGACTGATGTGCTGGAACTCAGTCCTGAAGGACAAATGGCCGCTAGCCCAACAGGGGAAGGCATTCCAGGGAAAGGGAACATCGTGTTCAAAGGCAAGGCAGGGAGAGCATGGAGTATTGGGAATGACAAGTATTTCAGTGTGTGTGCACTTGGCAACGGCGAAGATGAAGCTGGAAAATTACACAAAACCGGATCAGAAAAGAGTTCCTGTGCATGCTAAGGGTATCCAAAACACTGAATCTTTTTTTTTTTTTTTAATTGTACTTCAGGTGAAGGCTTACAGAGCAAATAGTTTCTCATGAAACAGAAGTACACATGTTGTTTTATGACATTGGTTAACAACCCCACAACATATCAACCCTCTAACTTCTCAAACTCTTTTTTTTTTTTTTTTGGTGAAAATACACATAGCCAAAGATACACCATTTCAAAAATGTCTACATGCACAGTTCAGTGACACTGACTACGCTCTTCGAATTGTGCTGTTATTCTCACTTAAGATGGAGGCTTACAGAACAAAATAGTTTCTCATTTAACAGTTACTACAAATGTTGCCCTATGACCATGGTTAATAATCTCACAACACATCAACAATATCCTTACTCAACCTTGGGTTCCCTGTCACCAGCTTCCTTGTCCCCTTCTGCTTTCTGGCCCTTGTCACGGGACTCCTGTACCTTGAGTCTCATTTGGTTTTACGGGCTGTCCACTCCCAGGCTGAACACAAAACACTGAATCTTGAAGGAGATAAAAACCATCACCGAGCCAGTCAAGAACAAAATTTAATTATGATGGGGCAACATAGCATCCACAGACTATTACTGTAAAAATATAAATATATGTCAAGCAGTTTGCCGCTTGTACTCTCATTAAGAATAGCTAACAGTCAAGAGGATTTAAAGCACGATGAGGGGGAATCCTTCCCGAAGCACTCTCTCGCCGAAAGAAGGGCTGGGGGAAGTTTTGTACCACATGGGAGAGGGGAAGTCATGCATATTCATTAGCTTCATACATATTCAAAAAGGGGTCAGAGTAGGAAGTGGCTGATGGACTTCTCGCTTCTGAAATAGGCTGGGTCACCACTCAATGACTTACATCCGGTGATTTTGGTTCCTAGGCAATACTTACTATGGGATGAGGCCATCTGACAGTCAACATGGTCTCTTACCCCGCATGCCCAGGATTCTAGTTCTAATTGGCTGATCTGAAAGACAGCTACAAGCGGCAAGATGAGGAGGAAGCCAACAACGCTGGCACCACTATTGTTCTAGCAAAAATTTTTAACCGACGTAACGTGTCGTTGAAGGCCCTTTCTGTCCCTAGCTGGCCTCGGTACGATGCCATCTAATCAGGCTGACACCTGCATTTTGCACAGGAGTGGGTCTTCCAGGAATACAGATTCAGATTTTCCCACAGAAGAATCAAACATAGCATCTCCTAGCTATGTCCAGAAGGTGAGTCACGTGGGCAGTTTGTAGAGAAAAAGGAAGTCGTGGTGGTGGACTGGGTAGACACAAGAAAGAGTGTCCACAGTAGGCACCACCTCAAGGCTATAAAACTTGCAAGTCGCAAAGCTGAGATCCAAACCCAGGTCTCCTGAGTCCAAGTCCGTAATCTTCTTCTTCTTGCTAATGAGCAGTAAGATGTAACTGATGTAGCTGTAAATTCATTGGATGTAAGTCAGGCAGCCTAAGTTTAAGTACTAGTTGGGCCACTTTTATGGTCTCTTATCTTCAGCCATGTCCGTGGGACTTGGTCTCTAATGGATAAAATGAATGTGCTTGGCCTAGACCTGTGCCTAGGAAACCACTTGCCTGGGGATTTCACAGATATTTGGTTTATGATTAGCTAGGTAATCAGTGGCTGTCTTATAGGGTCGCTATGAGTCAGAATCGACTCCCTGGCACACAACAACAGTTAGCAGTATCACCTCTGGTTATGCACACATTCCCCTCCCACCCTGAGGGAAATAAAGGAGGAGCCTTGGGGTCAGCCCGGTTGATGAGGCTGCAGAAAGGTCCTGTACTCATTGGCTTGAGGTGGCAGCAGCCTCCGAGGCTAGAGTCCCACATAGGTTTCACTAGGAAAAAGAGCTCATTCTTTAAAAAGTAAGAAATGAACAAGTTTGTAAACCACAGGACTTTATGATCTCTCAGGTCACTTCTAGCTTTAAAAAAAAAAAAATCAACCTTCTAATAATTGGAGATAAAGGGAAATTATGTGTATGATTGAATAGGAGCTAACTCTTACTGAGTGCTATGTGTCTAGCAATATGCTAAGCACTTCATTTGTATTCATTAATTTTATCTTCACAACTGCCCTGGAGGTGGCGGGTGACTGTTGTTGTGTGCCATTGAGTTGATTCCAACTCATAGGGACTCTGTGACAGACCGTTGTTGTTAGGTGCTGTCAAGTCGGTTCTGACTCATAGCGACCCCATGTACAACAGAACAAAACACTGCCCCATCGTCTGCCGTCCTCACAATCGTTGTTATGCTTGAGCCCATTGTTGCAGCCACTGTGTCAATCCATCTTTTTGAGGGTCTTCCTCTTTTTTGATGACCCTCTACTTTATCAAGCATGATGTCCTTCTCCAGGGACTGGTCCCTTCTGATAACATGTCCAAAATATGTGAGATGAAGTCTCACCATCCCACTTCTAAGGAGCCTTCTGGCTGTACTTCTTCCAAGACAGATGTGTTCATTCTTTTGGCAGTCCGTGGTATATTCAATATTCTTCGCCAACACCACAATTGAAAGGCGTCAATTCTACTTTAGTCTTCCTTATTCATTGTCCAGCTTTTGCATACATATGTGGTGATTGAAAATACTTGGGTCAGGCACACCTTAGTCTTCAAGGTGACGTCTTTGCTTTTTAACACTTTAAAGAGGTCTTTTGCAGCAGATTTGCCCAGTGCAATGCAGCGTTTGATTTCTTGACTGCTGCTTCCATGGGTGTTGAGATATGACAGAATAGAACTGCCCTATAGGGTTTTCTAGGCTGTAATTTTTATGGGAGCAGATCTTCAGATCTTTTTCCCTGCAAAGCCACTGGGTGGGTTCAAACCATCGACCTTTCCATTAGCAGCTGAACACTTAACCACTGCACCACCAGCGCTCCTGTAGCAGGTGACTAGTAGATCCATTTTACAAAGATGAAAACAGAGACACTGGGAAATTTAACAACTCATTCGAGATTACAGTTAATAAGGGTGAGAGCTGATTGTTTTCCCATTCTTGCTTATTCTGTAATATTTCCTTGGACTCGGGCAGACATGGCTGGGGCAACATGGCTGTCCGCTTCCCACTTTTGCCTTTTTGAATATATGCCAAATAAAACTTTGTTTTTGCTTTACTAAAATAAATAAATAAGAGTGAGAGCTGAGATTTGAACCCAAGGAGTCTTACTCCAATCAGAATACACTAAATGTGGTCCTCACAGTTTAGTCAGATGACCATGGGATCCCAAAGAAAATGGGTTAGGTTTGTATTGAGATCATGAGCACTCTCAAGTAAAGGTGACTCTGTAGATCCCCAGTGTTCCAAGTTCATTCTGATTTCTGTACTAAATCCTTTCCCAATTCATAGCCTGAAATTATCTTCCAGGGAAAAATGGCCTAAGTTTTTTTTATCTATGCACATGGAAACAAGTACTCAAAAACTTAGAGTACATGACAATGTTATCGAAGTTTAAACATTTAGGATGCATAAAGCACCATGATAGATAAACGTCATGAATCATCTCATTAAGCTTCACAACATCCATATGAGGCAAGTACTAGAGTTCTTTGGTTGCAAGTAAGAAACACCTACCCAGCTAAGCAGAAAAGAGGCTTGATAGAACCCGAGAAAAGGAAACCAGCAGAACCTAGGAAGTGGTGGCAACCCAAAACTAGAAAACCTTTGGGCTTTCCAGCTCTTTTTTTTCTCTCTCTCTCTCATTTTCTCTCTACTCTGCTTTCTCTGCTGCCCAGTTCCCAGCCATATGGAAAATGATTATTCAGCAGTTTCCAGATCCATGTGTAATCCATTTAAGAGATTAGTCCAAACAGAATTAGAACTTTTAATCCAAATTCCATACTCCAAGTAAACCAAATATGATTATAGCTTGGATATACTCCTGGTCCAGTCAACAATGTCCGAAAGGACTCTAGGATGTTCATTTATGGACGAAGGGAAGATAAAAGAGCCAGGGGTACTATGAACCGAGGAGTTACCCAAAGGTGTCTAATACAGAACTCTTAGTATCCTCAGTGCTCATGGGAAGAAAATGAGGCTTAGTTCACTTAACTTTTGTAAAACACACAGGTAGTTTTAACAAGGGATTATCTAATATAATAACAAAAGCACAAACAGCAGAAGACAAAATAAATAAATGGGACCTCCTAAAAATTAAAAACTTTTGTTCATCAAAAGACTTTACCAAAAAAGTGAAAAGACAAGCTACCAACTGGGAGAATATCCTTGGAAACCATGTATCCAATAAGAATCTAATAACCTATATATATACATGTATAAAACTTCAACAACTTAACAACAAAAAGACAAATAACCCAATCATAAAATGGGGAAAGGACTT
>NW_004444089.1:874245-875714 GCF_000243295.1 Trichechus manatus latirostris
ACTCACTAAAACCAAAGACAAACAAAGAATCCTGAGAGCAGCTCAAGAAAAACAAAAAGTCACATACAGAGGAGAAACAATAAGACTAAGCTCGGATTATTTGGCAGAAACCATGCAGGCAAGAAGGCAATGGGATGACATATATAAAACCTTGAAAGAAAAGAATTGACAGCCAAGAATAATATATCCTGCAAAACTCTCATTCAGATATGATGGTGAAATTAGGTCATTTCCAGATAAACAGAAATTAAGAGACAGTGTAAAAACCAAACCAAATTTACAAGACTTATTAAAGGGAGTCCTTTGATCTGAGAACAAACAACATCAGACCATAGGCTGAATATAGGACACAGAATTGTACTAGTCAGATACCAACTTAAGAAATGAACTCTTAAGGACTATGCAAAACCAAAAGAATTACAACAGGGAACCAGAGAGGTTAATCTGTAAATGACAACAACATCGGAACAATAAAAGAGGGAATAAATGGTGTAGGTATAGAACCTTCTAATGGAGAGGAAGGCAAGGTGATACCAAGTAATAATAGACTGGTTCAAATCTAGGAAGATAAGGGTAAATTTCAAAGTAACCGCAAAGAAAGTTAACAAACCTACTTATTAAAATAAAGAAGAAAAACATAAAGTCTCCGTAAAAACAAAACCTACAAAAACAAAAGAAATGAAAAAAAATCCACAAACAAAAGGAACTCAGCAAAGGAGAGTAAGAGGAACAAAGAAAATATCAGCACCACAAAAAAAGCACTCGAAAATGCAATCCCACTCCTAGGAATATATCCTAGAGAAATAGGAGCTGTCACATGAATAAACATATGCACACCCATATTCATTGCAGCACTGTTCACAATAGCAAAAAGATGGAAACAACCTAGATGCCCATCAACAGACAAACGGATAAACAAACTATGGGACATACACACAATGGAGTATTATGCAACGATAAAGAACAATGATGAATTTGTGAAGCATCTCATAACATGGATGAAACTGTAGGACATTATGCTGAGTGAAATAAGTCAATCACAAAAAGACAAATATTGTATGAGACCTCTACTATAAAAACTTATGAAAAAGTTTACACACAAAAAGAAACAATCTTTGTTGGTTACGAGGGATGGGAGTGGGGGGGAACTAAGTAGACAATAGATAAGTGGTAACTTTGGTAAAGGGTAAGACAGTACACAATACTGGGGAAGCCAGCACAGCTTTGTACAAGGAAAGGTCGTGGAAGCTCCATAGACACATCCAAACTCCCTGAGGGACTGAATTGCTGGGCGGAGGGCTGTGGGGACAATGATCTCAGGGAACATCTAGCTCAATTGGCATAATACAGTTTATAAAGACAATGTTCTACATCCTACCTTGGTGAGTAGCATCTGGGGTCTTAAAAGCCTGTGAGCAGCCATCTAAGATACTCCACTGGTCTCACCCCTTCAGGAGCAAGGGAGAATG
>NW_004444089.1:876368-915508 GCF_000243295.1 Trichechus manatus latirostris
AGAATGTAATCGATGTCACTGAATTGTACATGTAGAAACTTTTGAAATGGTGTAACTTTGGCTATGTATATTTTCACCAAAAAAAAGTTCCTCCAATGTCGAGAAGGGAGAGTGTTGACATGTCGTGGGGTTGTTAACCAATGTCATAAAACAATATGTGTACTGACTGTTTAATGAGAAACTATTTGTTTGGTAAACCTTAATCTAAATTACAATAAAAAGAATTTTTTTAATTTTTTTTTAAAAAAAGGCAAATGTATAGAGACCAAAGTTCATTAGTGGTTACCAGTGGCAGGGAGCCCTGGTGGCACAGTGTTTAAGAGCTCGGCTACTAACCAAAAGTTGGCAGTTCAAATCCACCAGCAGCTCCTTGGAAACTGTATGGTGCATTTCTACTCCATCCTATAGCATAGCTGTGATTCAGATCGACTCAACAGCAACAGGTTACCAGACGAATGAGGGAAGGGGAAAAGGTGGGGGGTGAGGGGAAATATAATGGAAAAATTGCATTGATTAAGAGTAGTGTTGCACACCTGATGAATATAATTGCTGTCAATAAGTTGTACACCTGTAAAAAGTTGAATTGGCTAAAGTTGTGTGATAGATATATTTAGAACAACAAAAAAAAGAAAAAAGAGTAGCTGCTGAAACTGTTCATGTACTACCAAAAACCTCATGGGATTTGGTTCCTTGATTTGGAGGTTTAGGGTCATGGTTTCATGGGGCATCCTAATTAATTGGCCTAATAACATGTTTAGTGCTTCTGTTTTACCTCCTAGTTCTTTGTGTAGTGCCTGGGGTCTTAAAAGCTTGCAAGCTGCCATCCGAGACACAACTGGTCTCCATTCACCTGGAACAACAGAGGAAGAAGGGGAGTCAGGAATAGGAGGAGGATATGGAATGTGTGGCTAATTGCCTTCATGAACAACTGCTTCCTTTACCAAGAGACCAAAAGAACTGGATGGTGCCTGGCTACCATTGCTGAACATGTTGCACAAAGATTCTGTAGAAGAATCCTGATCAAACGAGGAAAACATAGAACAGAATTTCAAATTTTCATGGACTTCAGAATTTCTGGAGCCATGGAGGCTGGATGAGCCCCTGAGACTACTGCCCTGAGAGAATCTTTAAACTTTAACCCAAAAACATCCCCTGAAGTCTTCTTTAAAGCCAAACAATAGTTTAGCTTAACTAGTAGAAATTGTGTTCCTTGAGCATTGTGCTCTTTTAAGAACTATCCCATAAACCCGTTGCCGTTGAGTCAATTCCAACTCATAGCAACCCTATGTGTGACCAAATTGACAACAGCAACTTGAAAGATTAGATAGGAAACTTAGGGGGCAATGAGTTTATGTTAACTCAAAAAAGTTGGGTGAGAATGGTTGCACAACTCAAAGAATGTAATCAACGTCACTGAATTGTACACGTAGAAATGGTTGGTGTATGTTTTGCTATGTATATTCTCAACAACAACAACAACAAAAACAAATTTTAAAAGTCACACAGCTGGTGAGTGATGAAGAACTCAGGACTGAAACTCAAGTCCAATTCTAGAGCACAGGCTCTTGAGCACTGTTTAAAGATGCTCAGACAAAGGTTCTGCAAACTTCCTTCTCTAAGCCTTTGAGATCTCAGTTCTGTATGTCAGCTTGGCAAAGTTCCTGGTGACTGAGCCAAACACTAGACTAGTTGCTGTTCCATAATGTTATCTAATGTAATGTAATCACTTTTCATAATGTAATCTAGTGTAATATACTCACCTTTCGTAATGTAATCTAGTGTAACATAGTCAATTTGTCAATTGAATAGGAATTTTCCTTATGGTGAGTTCTGCCTCCAGACTGCAAACAGATATTTTGGCAGAATTCTCTCTCTCTCTCTCTCTCTCTCTTCCTCTGCCCTCTGCACTCTGTCTCCTGGCCTACGGTTCATAGGATCAAGCCTGCAGGAGTCTCCAACCTGCTGCCTGACCTATGGATTTTGGACTTGCCAGCCCCCCTCCCCCCACCATACACACAAACACGTGAGTGTGAGCCAAAAGGTTTATTTATTTACTTCAAGGAAGTGTCGTTTTTCTAGAGAACCCTGGCTAAGATAGTCTCTCAGCATAAGATCTTCCCGTATATTCATTGGAATAAACGTGGATGCTGAAAGAATAAAACCAAACCAAAGCCATTGCTGTCAAACTGATCCCAACTCATAGGAACCCTATAGACAGAGTACAACTGCCCCATATGGTTTCCAAGGAGCCGCTGGTGGATTTGAACTGCTGACCTTTTGATTAGCAGCCAAGCTTTGAACCATTGTGCCACCAGGTCCCTGCTGGAAGAATAGCTGATGTGAATCAGTCCAATAACAATGCAACGTGCTGCAGAAATTCAGCATGATTTCTATTTCCTACACCCATTCTACAAGATCCCATTTACGGCATAGAACCCCTGGGCTTGGAAATAGTCACGTGAAAGCCGGTTGGAACTGTCCATTAGATGCAGTTACGGAGGCCCAGGCGGGCAAGCACTGAACGCTAACTCAGGTAACGAGAAATTCCTAAATTTCTAAATTCCTAAAAAACAAGCAGAAGTCTCATTTCTTCTGTGTTCCTTTTCTTAATGAACAAACCAAAAGTATCTAGTACAGTGCTAGATGCATAAAAGCCACTCAGAAAGTATTATTTGTTTCACATGACTGAGCTTCTCCAAGGTAGTACCCACATCTTACTCATCTTTGCACCCCATTCACCAAATACAGTGCTACAGTGCATAGACTATGCTTAACAAGGCATGCTTTAATTGATGAATCTAACCCAAACTGAATTGAATTTAAAAGATGCTCCAATTTATGCCCAATGAGTTCATGTATGGAAATATCCATTCCTGATCACAAGACAAAAACTACATGATTACAGCAGTGACTCAAGGTGAATATAAAATAATGTTGGCAGGATTGGGAGTCAACATCTAAAAGAATTTGACAACCAATTTATATTTATAAAAATACACACCAAAAACCCATTAAAGGCATAATAAATTATTGGAAGGATAGAAAGAAGATGGATAAACACAAAAATATGTATAGTGAATTAGTAATGTAATCATTAATCACTTTTCACTATTGATTCCCTAAAAGCTTTCCCAGTAATGTTCTAGATCTTATCGCCCAGTGTGGTCCCAAGTTTCTCATTCCCATTGTTTTCAACAACTTGAATTCCCTGGTAGCACATGAATATGTTGGTAAAAGTACAGACTGCCTCAACATTTTAAAATCTGAAACTTACCAGTAAGTGGCCTGGGGAGTTGTCCCCCTTCTGCTACAGCAGCCACATATGATCCCAGCGACTACTGCATCCATTGGCAACGCCCACCTCCAACCACATAAAAGATTAGGTTTAAAAAAAGAAACACGGCATGGCCAGAATAACCTTTGTTGTTGTTGTTAGAGGCTGTGGAGTCGGTTTCGATCGTAGCAACCCCATGTGACAGAGTAGAACTGCCCATAGGGTTTCCTAGGCTGTAATCTTCGTGGGAGCAGTCTTTCTCCCACGGAGTGTCTGGGTGGGTTTCAACCCCTCACCTTTCAGTTAGCAGCCAAGCGCTTAACCATTGCACCAACAGCGCTCCTTGAATAACATTTCAAAAAACAAAACCAAACCCGTTGCTGTCGAGTCAATTCCGACTCGTAGCAACCCTACAGGACAAAGTGGAACTGCCCACAAGGTTTCCAATGACCAGCTGGTGGATTCAAACCGCCAGTCTTCTGGTTAGCAGCAGAGCTTTTGACCACTGCATCACCAGGGCTCCTGAATAGCATTTACTGGGGTTAAAAGTAATGTAGGTATAGAAATACACCATAAATGAAGATTTCTTCTTCAGTAAAATTCTAGAAAGTGTTATCACCTCCTTCACTTAGGTCAGAGTTTCTGGAAGGGTGGTCCTAATTCCACCTACAACAGAACCACGGGGTGTTTACTTAAAATGTAGACTCCTGGTCCCCACCCAAACCTTGAGTCAGAATCACTGAAAGGTGGGATCCAGGAGTCTGCATTGCAGTGAGAGCCCCAGGTGACTCTTTTGCTCACTAAAGACTGAGAACCGCTGTTTCTGATGGACCTTCTCCTTCCCATCAGGCCAAACTGACAAGTGCTCACGGCCCAATCAGTGCTTTCCGAGCTCCTACACTTGGGATAACCCACTCAGCAGGTCCCAGTCTACCAGACCAAGAAAATCTCCCGGGAGTGCAGGACTGGCCCTGGCACCAGGGGTGGATTATCTAACAAGCAAGGTAAGCACAGGCTTACTTGTGCTTACTTACTAATCTGCAGTGAACAAATTCACAGGGGTTTTACCATACCACATCAAAGTGAAACCCCGGTGAAATTGTTCACTACAGATTAGTAACTAAGCACAAGTAAGCCCGTGCTTAAGTTGCTTATTGAACAATTTCACATGGGTTTCACCACGCCACATCAAAGTGAAACCCATGTGAAATCATTCACTACAGATGAGTGAGTAAGCACAGGTAAGCCTGTGCTTACCTTGCTTATTGGGTAACCCATCCCTGTCTGGCACATCCATCCTGACAAACAAACTGAAAATATAACTTCCCTTTCTCTCTCAGCACTACCGCAGCCTTGACCCAGGAATTATCGGCGAGTCACAGCTTCTTCAGAGCTGTGGTTGACTTCACTTAGAGAAAATAAATAAAGAGGCCATCTTCCCAGAGGGTGTGTTTATTGAGATTTTATGTTGTGTATATACACTGGGTGGTACAAACGTTTAACACTCGAGGCTGCTAAAGGAAAATTTGGAGGTTCGAGTCCACCCAGAGGCACCTTAGAAGAAAGGCCTGGGGATCTACTTTCGAAAAATCAGCCACTGAAAACCCTATGGAGCACAGTTCTACTCTGACGCACATGGGGTCGCCGTGAGTCGGAATTGACTGGACGGCCCCTGGTTGGTTGGTTTGTTTTTGAATTGGAACATATACAACAACTGATGCCGTCGAGTCAACTCCAACTCATAGTGACCCTATAGGGACCCTATACGACAGAGTAGAACTGCCCCTGTAGGGTTTCCAAAGCTGTAAATCTTTACAGAAGCAGACTACCACATCTTTCTTCCACGGAGTGGGTGGTGGGTTCAAACCGATAACCTTTTGGTTAGCAGCCGACCACTATAGATACACCTAAAATGTTACACCATTTATTTGTTCATAGAGCTCCCTACTACTCTGCAGACACTGAAAGGTACAGGTAACAAAAGAAAGCCTGGTAACTTAAGGAGCCCATAGCCTCCGGTGTGGGAGAGGCAGACCGTGAGCAATTGCAATTTAACAAAGTAAGCGCTAAATGCTTTAGAAAACAGGGCTTCCAACAGTTTGGTCAGGATTGAACCCCTGCTGAGAATTTGCATTTCTAACAAGTTCCCTGCTGAGAATTTGCATTTCTACCCCAGATATACTGAATCTGAATCTACAGTTTAACGAGATCCCCAGGTAATTCTTATGTATAAC
This sequence comes from Trichechus manatus latirostris, assembly GCF_000243295.1. Lineage (NCBI taxonomy): Eukaryota > Metazoa > Chordata > Mammalia > Sirenia > Trichechidae > Trichechus > Trichechus manatus. Next base: position 881,877 of record NW_004444089.1, read on the forward strand.
TTCCTGGGAACTTGTTAGAAATGTAAGTTTTCAGCAGGGTTTCCAAACACAATGAACCCAGTTCAAAGCCCTGGGGTAGAAACACAGAAAAGAAAGAAAGCCTACTGAGAAGAGTTAGGAAGGGCTTCAAAAGATAGGTCGTGTTGGAGCTGAGTCTTATAAGACAAACAGACATTGAGGGTAAGGGGTACTCCTGGGGGAGGGGCAGCTTTGTAAGGCACAAAAGCAGGAGAGAACTTAAGAGTCTGGCTGTGGCTGAAACGTGTAGTCTGTATGATACGTAGGATGGGTAGAAGGTTAAACTGGTGAGATGCGTTAAAACCAAAAACCCACTGCCGTCGAGCTGATTCCAACTCATAGCGACCCCATAGGATTTGCAAGGCTGTAATTCTCTACGGAAGATTACCACATCTTTCTCTCACAGAGCTGCTTGTGGGTTCGAACTGCCGACATTTCAGTGAGCAGTCCGTTGCATTTACCGCTGTGCCACCAGGGCTCCCTGGTGAGATGAGTTAGGACCAAATTATAAAGAACTTTTATATTAAATTATAACTTAATTTTAAACAAAGAAGTTGTTGTGTGTCCTCGAGTCAATTCCTACTCATAGCGACCCTATGTGACAGGGTAGAACTGTCCCGTAAGGTTTCCTAAGACGTAATCTTTACGGAAACAGATCACCAGTGTCCAAACCTCTTCTCCTGAAGAGCCACTGGTGGATTCAAACCGCTGACACTTCGGTTAGCCACAGAGTACTTAACCACTGCAGCACCGGGGCACCTTAATTTAATAAAGTACAGTTATAATTTATAAATTATAAGATTTAATATTGGACTTATTTTTTAAGCATGAGTGAGCGGGACATAATCAAATATTTAAAGGTTTCTATCTAAGCACAAACAGTCACTCACATAAGCAAGTAATAACATTTCTTAGCACTGCTTCTATGCCAGGCACATGTTCTAAGTGCTGTTCATGATTACTGATTTTATCTCTATGACCACTGTAAGAAGGAGATACTCTTCATTCTCCCCATTTCAAAGATGAGAAAAGCTAAGGTTCATAAACCCCATTGCTGTCGAGTTGATTCCAACTCATAGTGACCCTATAGGACAGGGTAGAACTGCCCATAGGTATTCCAAAGAGCAGATGGTGGATTCGAACTGCCAACCTTCTTGGTTAGCAGCTGTAGCTCTGTAACCACTGCGCCACCAGGGCTCCTAGTAGTTCCTAACTTGCCCAGGGTCACACAGTTATCACCCAGCAGAGCTCAGATTCTAGTCACGGCAGTCTGCTAGGCTTACCCACTGCCTCACTTGGATGAGGGAATCCAAAATGGAACAGCACCCTGAGAAGCTGGCACATCTCATTGAATCACGGGGTCATGACAGATACATAATAAGTCTAGTGATCACAACTGACATTTGCAATGCACTTTACCATTTAAATGTATGTTTACATCCTGTCTCATCTGATTTATTAGAGCCTATGGGCAAAAACCTAATAGCAGTTTTTGGTGAGTATACAGTACCCTGATTTCCCTCCAGTAGAAATGCAGGTCCAGCAGGTTACATAAAGTTGTAACCACACTGCCAGCAAGCGTAACAATGTAAAAGAAGAAAGGACTGTTACACACCACAAAAATGAGTCTCAGACATGATGCTGAGCAAAAGAAACCAGACACAAAAGAGCACACATTATAAACCCAAAACCAAACCCGTTGCCATAAGTCAGTTCCGATTCATAGCAAGCCTATAGGACAGAGTAGAACTGCCCCGTAGGGTTTCCCACGAGCAGCTGGTGGATTTGAACTGCCGACCTTTTGGTTAGCAGCCCAGCTCTTAACCACTATACCACCAGGGCTCCCGCATGTTATAAAAGGAGTGGTTATTTGAGAATTTCCAAGCATTGACTGGCACGAGGCACAGAGAGCCTCCTGGAGAACCTCGAACATTCTAAAGCTTAATCTGAGCGGTGATTACACAGGTGTGTAAAAACTGTTGTCTAACCACTTAACATTTGGGCACTTTGTTGCATCTAAGTTATACCTTGTTAAAAGAAAACAAAATTATTAATATTAGGATAGTTTTTTTTTAATTTTAAATAAAATTAAGCAAAAATGTAAGAATCTGCTTGACTTTCCGTCCTTTCTCTATTCCGCTGCAGTTTTTAGTTTGCAGAACTACCTGATCTATCCAGTGGGAATACATTTCTGAAACAAAAAACAGTTGGGCATTTCCTTATGCAAAATATAATGCAGTTAAACCTATTTTTGATATAATCTTGAGGTTTTTGTTTTATTTTGTAACTTTGGACAGCCTTTTCTTCTCCAGATCTCCCTGCGTTGTCGTTTGTCCATTATAAAATAGTTGAGAGGACAGCCTCATTTGGGCCCTAAGAATTTATAAATGAAATTCTGCTAGCACTCAAAATATTTGGCTGCTTTGGGGAGTGTTTAAAAGACGTGAAGTTGTATCCCAGCCTAGGCTCGTCTTTGTAGTGGACATACTTGTGAGATCCCTTTTCTTGCAAATAGTTCCCTTTATTTAACCTCTATTTTCTGAATATATACTGTATTCCAAAACATAACTTCTTGCAATAAAATGTTCTGACAATTTAGCTTGTCGCTGATAAATACCTTTAGTGGCCTCTTGGGCTTTATCTCGTCTGGAGTGTATTCTGTATTGAATGGAGCTGAAATAGACACATCAACCTCCATATGGCGGCCTATTTGTGCAGTTTAGGCAGCTTTGTGTAAGAGGTTTGTCTGCAGAAATCCCTTGTCTGTCTGCTCACGGCTTGCCTCTTCAGCCAGTCTCGAATGTTCTTGGGTCCAGGAGCCCCCTTTGGAATTCACCCCCACAGCCTCCCTAATTGCTGCCATGTTGGGGCAGGGGAAGAGTAAGGAAGACTCTCTCCTGCAGATGTCCTCAGCATAGATTCTGGTAGGTGGGGCACTGACTGCAGTGACCTCACCCATGGGTGGACTAACCAAGCAATGACTATTTATGACGAATTAGCCCTGGGTGGTGCGAACGGTTAAGGGGTTTAGCTGCTAACCTACAGGTTGGAGGTTTGAGTTCACCTAGAAACGCCTCGGAAGAAAGGCCTGGCAATCTACTTCCAAAAAATCAGCCCCTGAAAACCCTGTGGAGCACAGGTCTAGTCTGACACACATGGGGTCGCCATAAGACAGAATCAACTCAACAGCAGCTAGTTTTAGAATGCCTCTAAAAACAGTTTCATTTATCATTTCTTTAGCAAATTGAATTTACATCATCATCAGCCTACAAGATAAAGAATACAGCTACAGCCAGTTCTTCCAATGAACTCTGTTTACCCTACTTGGGAATACCGAGGTTGCTTTCCTCCAGCACTCAGGAGCTCGTGCTTCCCAGCCTTCCTCTAGAACTTTCTACCTGGCATGAGCCACGTGTGAGGATCTTCCTGTCAGTCCCTCCGTGCACATTGCTGCTGCTTCACACGTGATGTGCATTCTGTTACCTCGCCATGAGAACCGGAGTCAGAATAGCAGCATTTAGCATCCCAGACTGATCTAAGCCTACAGCCCTTGGGAAGGGGAACTGTTGTTAGGCTACCAGGCATATACCAATACTGGATAAATTTAGAATTTTCAAAGTTAAAAAAGAAAACATCTTCTAATAACTATAACCGTGATGATAAAAAGTCAGACCAGGAGACTAACAGTCAACCTCACAGAGCCTCTTACGCAGCTAAAAGGGCCTGGGCCGAAAAGTTTTGTCCATTACCTGTTTCCCTCAGACACCACCTGGGTAGCTGACCTATTTCACTAGCAGAAGCAATGGCACAACACTTGGATGTGATATTTTCCCAGCGTCTCTAGGCTTAAAAAATAAACAATTTTGAAAACCTGCAGTTCAGCACTGGCATTTCAGCAGAACTTTCCCAGCTCCTGAAAGGCAAAGCGGCTTTTTAATTCCACTATGGAGTGCTTTGTTTTACCTTTCCCAAGAGAAAATATTACGAAAACTAGAGAATTTTTTTTCAGAAGATACATAATGGACAGTTAAAAGAATCCTAAAATTATATCAGGTCTAGATTTTCCAAGAAGTATGTAAATAATGGTACTTTGGTTCCCAAATGTTATTCTCTTCTGTTTCTTATTAGTATTTTGCTAAGATGTCAGAGGAGAGAGTAAAGCAGCTAAAACAGACAAAAGACCACATCTTTTAGGGTAGCTATTTAAAGAAACCTAAGGACCAAATTTATAGGACCACTCATATCACACCTCTAATCAAGAGAGGAAAGAAGACCTGACACCCTCTTTGAATACATGAGAAATTCATGTTTGCCTACCATTATGGATTGAATTATGTCCCCCAAAAAACGTGTGTATCAATGTGGCTGGGCCATGATTCCCAGTATTGTGTGGTTGTCCTCCATTTTGTGATTGGAATTTTATGTTAAAGAGGATTCGGGTGGGATTGTAACACCCTTACTAAGGTCACATCCCTGATTAAATGTAAAGGGAGTTTCCCTGGGATGTGGCCTCTACCACCTTTTATCTTACAAGAGATAAAAGGAAAGAGAAGCAAGCAGAGAGTCAGGGACTTCATATCACCAAGAAAGCAGTGCCGGGAGCAGAGCATGTCCTCTGGACCTTAGGTTCCTGCGCTGAGATGTTCCCAGACTGAGGGAAGATTGATGACATGGACCTTCCTTCAGAGCCGACAGACAAAGCGTTCCCCTGGAGCTGATGCCCTGAATTTGGACTTCTAGCCTACTAGGTGACTAAGACAATTTGATACATTTCTTTTTAATACAAAAAAAAAAGATACGTCTCCACTATGAGAAAAAAAAATTCAATGTTGCAGTCCTGTTTATGTATATTGAATTTTAGTTGTACAGCTATAGACTGGCCTTGAGTGATCGGATTTGTTTCATAAGACTAATCTGAGAAATCCCTGTACAAATGTAAACCACTGGGAATACAGAGTAACAACAGACCTGACAGGGGCCTGTTGGTTTGAAACATGTACAGGTATTATTCTGACCCAAATTTCAAAACGTTTTCAAATGTTCGACTCAAAACCAATTATTTTCCTTGCCAGGCAGGCCTACGTAACAGAGCTCAGTAGCCACCACTGCCACCTGGTCTGTCAAACTACCCCACTACATCCACCTGCAGTGGCCAAGGAGTCTGAAAGCGCTCCCTGCAATTAACCAGCTCACCCAGGCCTCGCACCAGCAAAGAGTTCTTCGCCTGTATCAGCTGGCCCACAGGGATAGCCCAGCACAAAGCAAGTCCAGAAGCAGAGGCCTTAGGCCTGGGCTGGGAAGACAGCTGCCAGCAACGGGACGTCCCCACTGAGAGACCACTGACTCTGCAGTGAGGAGTTCTCAGGTGCTGCACACTGTTAAGCGCTCGACTACGCACCCAGAGGCACCTCAAAAGAAAGACCTGGCTCTCTGCTTCCAAAAGGTCCTAGCCTTGAAAACCCTACGGAGCAGTTCTACTCTGTCGTTCATAGGGTCACTGTGAGTCAGAACTGACTTGACAGTAACTGCTTTGTTTGTTTTTTTTTCTGTATTCTCTGATTGGTTGTTAATAATCACCACCTTGGCGGAAAACAAGAAGGCTCCGTTGGTAGTGACAGCACAAGACATAGATCCCATGGAGCTAGTCACCTTCTGCCTGTCCTATGCTGTAAAGTGGGAGTCCCGAGTCCCTTATCAAGGGAATGGCCAGACGGCTGTGTGGTCCACAGGGAGGCCCACATCTCCTTCACCTTTGCACAGGTTAACTAGGAAGACAAAGGAGCTGGCTAAGCCAGTGTACCAGGACCAACTACAATGACAGATGTGGTGAGATCCACCATCACTGGGAAAGGCAACATCCTGAGTCCAAATCTGTGCCAAGCCAGAAAAGGCCACCAAACTGGGTTAAGTGTACAATGTTAATTTTTCTGTGCATGAAAATAAAATTTATCCTTCATAAAATTCCATCTTGTAAAAATCTCTACTCTCCAAATTTGGATAGTAGTATATCCTAGAACATGGGATCACTCTGAGTTGGAATCGACATGACAACAGCTAACAGCAACCACATGTCCTAGAATATGCAAGCTCAACCACATGTCCTAGAACATGCAAGCTCAAGCATGAATACTTATGGCTGTGCGTTGTTTTTTCATCGGGTTGATGTAGGTGACTTGTTTTCTCCCGCCAGGTTACAACTTACAGCTGGTTGTCTTGCCCAAGCCCATGAAATGTTCTTTGTCCCTCTACCTTGACTTCTAGTTACGTGGGTATCTGTTCTAACGCTTTACTAGACTGTAAGCTCATTGATGGGGGGAAGTGAATGTTACTGATCCTTGGGCTGAATTAATTTAGGACTAAGATGAATCCTTTTTTGCATATACCATCACAGTTCCTAGGGCAATATTGCTCACACAGAAACTGTATGCAGGCAAATGAGCAATGCCAAAGTAGGGCCACCAGGAACTCTGCCATGTACCCATCATCTCCAGCAGATATCAATCTTCCTGCTTCTGGGCTTAATAGTACAAATGGTCAGTTGGTTAGTAGTGCCCAATTCTGCCATGGTTGTGTAGACACGACCACTTGTAAGAGTCAACATAACACTAGCCTTTGCTACAGTAACAAATAAATACCCAACTCTCAACAGCTTATCAAAGCAATATTTATTTACTGTTTACAAAATGTCTAATGCAGGTTAAGAGATTTTGAGGGATGTCCTCCTGGATGTGGTCACTCAAAGATAGAGGCTGCTTCCATCCTGCAGGCCCTCCATGTCAAAATTACCAGTTGCCATCAAGTCAACTCTGACTCATGGCAAGCCCATGTGTATCAAAATAGAACTGTGCTTCGTAGGATTTTCATTGGCTGATTTTTCATAAGTAGACCACCAGACCTTTCTTCCCAGGTACCTCTGGGTGGACTCAAATCTCTAACCTTTCAGTTAACAGCCAAGCGTGTTACCCATTTGCATCACCCAGGGACTCCTCATGTCAAAATCATCACCACCATAGGTGAAAAAAGATTATAGAAAACCTATATTTGTTTTTAACTGTCTTGGACCAGAAAGAACAAAAGTTCCTTTTGTTCATGGCCCCAATTCAGTTTCGAGGGAGACTGAGAACTAGGGGAGCACATAGAATATTTGATGAGCATTATTGTCTCTACCATACAACCAGATTTTTTTAAAAAATGGGACCAGGGTACCAATTAAGGAATGCCACTTCTATAGGGACACAGCTGTCCCAACAAGGAACATGACAATGATCTAATGTTTTATTGTGTAACTGAATCAAGAGCTCCACCACTTTTATACCAAGCAAAATCCATAATTATGCAACTGATTTTCACATTTCCAAGGAAAGCAAGTCTTATAAAGAAAATGTGCTTTCTACACCACACAAAGCAATGAGGTGTTATGACTTGGCTTTGGAAGAACGTTCTTAAAATAGTATATCAGGCTCATCTGTTGAGACTGTGCCTTCTGGTACAGCTTGCCATTGCCCAGTTTTCTATCTCCTATAATAGTAACCAGCTTTGAAGCCAAAATAAGCTCTCTAGTTGTTCTCTGGAACATCCCATCTGCCTCATGCTTCAACACCAGGCAGTACTTCCAGAACACTTAATGACTGTGGCAGTGCAGACTATAAATCAAATGTCTTGGGGCTTCATCCCGTCAAGGCTAAAAAGATGTGCCCATTTCATCACTGTTGCAAGAATATGTAAACTTTTTAATTTCATACAGCAGTTTTTCCCAGATGACTTGCTTAAAGATTATCTCTGGGATGATGTCTTAGATAGCTAATGCTGCTATAACGTAAATACTACAAATACCGTGGATGGCGTTAACAAAGAGAAATGTATTCTCTCACAGTCTAGGAGGCTAGAAGTCTGAATTCAGGTTGCCAGCTCCAGGGGAAGGCCTTCTCTTTCTGTTGGCTCTGGGGGAAGGCCCTTGTCATAAATCTTTCCCTGGTCAAGGAGCTTCTCAGCTCAGGGACCCTAGGTCCAAAGGATGTGTTATGCTGTGGTGTTCTTTCTTGATGGTATGAGGTCCCCCGTCTCTCTGCTCGCTTCTGTCTTTTATATCTCAGAAGAGACTGACTTAAGACACAATCGAATCTTGTAGATTGAGTCCTTCCTCATTAACATAACTGCTGCTAATCCCACCTCATCAACATCATAAAGATAGGATTTACAACACACTGAAAAATCACATCAGATGACAAAATGGTGGACAATCACACAATACTGGAAATCATGGCCTAGCCAAGTTGACACATTTAGGGGGGACACAATTCAATCTATGACATTCTACCCTTTGGCCCCCAAAAATCCATGTCCTTGCCACATGTAAAACACACTCTCCCCATCATACCATAGCAAAACTCTTAAATAAACTCCAAGTCTAAAATCCAAAAAATTCCTCTTCATCTGCAAAATCTAGAATACACATTATCTGCTTCCAAAATATAGTGGTGGAACTGGTACAAGCTAGACACTTCCATTACAAATGAAAGAAATTGGAGACAAAGGAGAGATAACCGGCACCAAACAAGTCAGCAGAACACTTTACTTTAGCCCTTAAGGCTTGAAAATAATCCTCTGTTCTCTGAGACCATTTACACAATGGTCCCGCCCTCTGACTCTAGGTATTGGCCACACTCTCTGGATTCAGAGTGGAGGCCCCTCAGCTCTGGGCTTCAGCTCCGCCTTCCAGGCCCACTGGGACAGCTACTCCACTTCCTCGGCTTTAGGCACTCCATTCTCCTAGTCCATCTGAGTGGCGACTCCACTCTTGGAAACTCCAGAGGCTATGGCTCCACCCTTTGAGACTGAGGCAGTTCTGCTTCCTGTGTTCCTTGTCTCTTCAGCTTCTGCTTCCTGGTTCCTTGGCCTCTCGGCCCCTCAGGCCTCACCACCCGTGTCTGCCCTGCTGGGGCAAGTGTTCCAAAGCTCTGTAGCTCCACTGGTAATTGCCTAGAGGCACCCCACTCCACTAGGAAGTCCCACGCCAAAGGCCCTCAGCTCTCTGTCTTCATGAGTTGGTTCCAGCACTGTCTCATGCTGGTCTCCTGGTTCTGCTGCTGCCATTTCTCTGCTGCTGCTGCTTCTCACTGTCTGTGCCGTCTCCAGTGTAACAGCTTCCCCCGCTTCCTTCTGAGTCCTCGCCAGAATTGTCTTTGACATCCAAAATTCCAATAGTCTCTTCAAAGAAATCTTAAAACTCTTCCAGCCTCTATCCATTCACAGTTTCAAAACCACTTCTACATTTTAGGTATCTGTTAGAGTAGCACCCTACTCCTGATATCAAATTCTGTCTTAGATATCTAGTGTTGCTACAACAGAAATACCACAAGTGGGTGGCTTTAACAAAGAGAAATTTATTCTCTCACAGTCTAGGAAGCTAAAAGTCCAAATCCAGGGCACCAGCTTCAGGGGAAGGCCTTCTCTCTCGGTCGGCTCTGGAGAAAGGTCCTTGTCATAAATCTTCCCCTGCTCAAGGAGCTTCTCAGCGCAGGGATCCCAGGTCCAAAGGATGCACTGTGTTCCTGGTGCTTCTCTCTTGGTAGTATGAGGTCGCCCATCTCTCTGCTCACTTCTTTCTTTTATATCTCAAAAGAGATTGGTTTAAGAAAAAATCGAATCTTGCAGATTGAGTCCTGCCTCATTAACGTAACTGCCGCTAATCCCACCTCATCAACGTCATAGAGATAGGATTTACAACACACAGGAAATTCACATCAGATGACAAAATGGTGGACAATCACACAATACTGGGAATTATGGCCCAGCCAAGTTGACACACATTTTGGGGTGACACAATTCAATCCATGACAGATGGTAAATGAAAATAATCATTCTCTGTATGGAAAATAATCTGATACACTGGAAACATTGCTTTGGGATCAAAATAGTCTGAAAAGGGAATAGTCACAAAAATGGGTTTTACATCTATTAGCAAAAATTTATTCCGTTCATATGCACACATTGCTCATTTCATTATAGTCTTTTTCTTAGTTCACTATACCAGGAAAAAAGAAATTCTAAAGCTTAATTTTTTTAACTTATAAGAATACTAATTATAATTCTGATAACTCCTTAAAGACTGTGACAACAAATGTTATGAAAATCCCATTGATGTTATCCCAATATTAGAAAAGTTTTGAAATGCAAAGGTAAAAACTATCAGAAAATGGGATTCAGTCAACTCTTTTCCATCTTAATAGTTCTCTCTAGAGATACAAATAGAATTTTTTAGTCCTAGTCTTCTGGGATCTCTCTCATGTGTTATATGGTGGCAACATATTCAAATCCAAGAACTAAAAAAAAAAAAAAAAGACTAAAACCCATTGCCATTGAATCAATTCTGACTCATTGGGGCCCTGTAGGACAGAGTAGAACTACCCCATAGAGTTTCCAAGGAGCTACTGCTGGATTAGAACTGCCGACCTTTCGGTTAGCAGCCTAAGCTGGGAAACGGCACTAGCTGACAAGAGGCACCAAAATAACTTCTCTTCTTGAAATTTTTGCAATCAATAACGTTGAGAAATGGTTACTCAGCACAAGAGCTAGGTGAAAACACACACACACATATATCTATTTGGCAAAATGTATACCCTACAAACGGGGGCAGTGGTGGTTCAGTGATAGAATTCTCACCTTCCATTCAGAAGACCTGGGTTCAATTCCCAGCCATGCACCTCATGTTCAGTCACCACTAGTCTGTCAGTGGAGGCGTGCATGTTGCTATGATGATTAACAGATTTCAGCAGAGCTTCCAGACTAAAAGAGACTAGGAACAGAACCCTGGTGATCTACTTCTGAAAATTCAACCAGTGAAAACCCTGTGGATCACAATGGTTCAATCCCATTGTGCACGGGGTCACCATGAGTCAGGAGCTAACTCAACAGCAGCAATCAACAACAGCCTATAAAGGAGCTCCTGGGTAATGCAAATGGTTAACGCACTGGTTGCTAGCTGAAATGTTGGGTGTTTGAGTCTAACCAGATGCCTCGAACGAAAGCATGGTGATTCACTTCCGGAAAACCAGCCATTGAAAATCCTATGAATCAGTAAGTTGTACACCTGTAAAAAGTTGAATTGGAAAAAGTTGTGTGATAGATATATTCACAACAGCAACAAAGAGTAGCTGCTAAGGCTGCTCATGTACAACCAAAAACCTCACGGAGTTTGATCCCTTGGTTTGGAAGTTTAGGGTCATGGTTTCATGGGACATCCCAGTTAACTGGCCTAATAATGTGTTTAGTGCTTCTGTTCTACCCCCTCATTCATTGTGTAGTGCTTGGGGTCTTAAAAGCTTGCAAATAGCTATCCAAGGCACAACAATTGGTCTTTATTTGCCTAGAGCAACAGAAGAAGAAGAAGAGTCAGGAATAGGAGTAGGAAATGGATGTGTGGCTCATTGCCTCCATGAACAACTGCCTCCTTTGCCATGAGCCCAGAAGAACTGGATGGTGCCAGACTACCCTTACTGAACACTTCGATCAAAGATTCTATAGAAGAATCCTGATCAAATGGGAAAAATGCAGAACAGAATTTCAAATTCTCATGGATTCTCGACTTTCTGAAGCCATGGAGGGTAGACGGTCCCCTGAAACTATTGCCCTGAGATATCTCTAAATATCCCCTGACGTCTTTGTAAAACCAAACAATAGTCTAGCTTAATTAGTAAAGAATGTCTGCCTTTAGCATGACACTCTTTTCAGATCTATCTATACTGGATCAAATTAACAATAACAACTTGAAAGATCAGATAGGAACCTTAGAGGGCAGTGAGTTTATGTTAACGGGGGAGGAACAACTCAGAAAAGGAGGGTGAGAATGGTTGCACAACTCGAAGAATATTATCAACAACACTGAATTATAAATGTAGAAACTGTTGAATTGGTGTATGTTTTGCTGTGTATATTCTCAAGAACAACAAAAATAAAATAAATTAAAAAGGAAAACTCTATGGAACACAGTTCTACTCTGAAACCCATGTGGATGCTATGAGTCGAAATAGAATCAACTCAAAGACAACTGAACTGGACACCCTACAAAAGATGTCTATATGGTCTCCTGTCTATTTACTACATTTACTCACTGTATCAGTTAGTATGCTTTTGTGAATTATCGAAAATGAAATTCATATTGTCTTAAAGAATAGGGAAATTAATTGGCTCACATAATTATGGAAGTCTGGAGCACTGCTTCTCAAATTACCTGTGGTGAAGGATAGTTCTTGTATTGTTGTTTGTTTGTTTTCAGTCAATTGCAGATTGCTACATGGCTTGTACACAATTTGCACCACTGGCACGTCACCCCTTTGTTCAACACCCAAAATTTTGTTCTATAGCCCATTCAACTAGACAAGTCCACTGATCACACACTTAGATGTCATACAATGTCAATTACTACAAAATTTTCTAAACGCTTACTCTCACATTCAGTGTTTATCTCACTGCAGATTGTAAACAAACAGTTCACAGGCAGTTCATGCTCTACATTTTGAGCAGCACTGGTCTAGAGATAGCTGTCCGCAAGACTCTTGCTCCATTTCCCTGACATTCTCCAGGTTGTCCTCTTCTGTGTGGCCGCCACCTCCTTGGGCTGGTATGGAGATGGCCGCAATGGTTCCAGTCTACATGTGACAACATCCACATGAAGGGAGAGGGGGTCACTTCCAAGCTACACCAAAAGACAAAGAACTCTCCCAGGAGACCCTAGCAAACTCCTCCCATCTCATTGTCCTTAATGGGAGCACATGCCCTTCCTGAGCTATGAGTGGAGTTACATGTTCCACGCAATTGTCATGGGTTGCATAGCAGAAGTAGTCTGTTAGAAATAAAATTAGGCTTCAGCGATGAAGAAGGGAAGGAGGAATGGACACCAGGTAGACAATCAGCAATGCAGGAAGCATTTGAGCTAAACTCTTTGTGTAATTATTCAATTAAAAGGTTTTATTGAGTAGTCTTTAATTTTGTAGATCTGTATTGAGCATAGCGCACACAGAGAGGCTGACTTGCCTAAAATTCCAAGCACCTTGGGAAGGGACCCTGATTGGCCCAACCTTCTCCAGTCACCTGAGGCCAAGAGGGGAGGTTTTCATCCAACAAATCTGGCTGCATAACAGAGGAAGTGTATGAAAAGATGGGAGGTCATCCTTAGAGATTTGGGTGACAGCTTCACATAGGTGATTCCTTCCAAAGAGAGCACAAAGGAAAGCAGGGGGCGGGGAAATCACCTTAAAATGGAGAAACCTGACCAACACGACTTCAGCCAGGTGATCAAGGTCAACATCATCACAGATTGTGTTGATGGTATGTACCCTTCATACGATGTGGTAAAAATGGCCCCTTACCTCTGTGGTCTTCCTCCCAACAACCCCAGTCTCACCATGAGAAAAACATAAAGGAGCATCCTACAAAATAGCTGACTGTACTCCTCAAAACTGTGAAGGTCATCGAAAACAAGGAAAGTCTGAGAAACTGTCACAGCCAAACGGAGCCTAAGGAGATATGATGGCTAAATTCAATGTGGTATCCCAGATGGCAACCTGGAACAGCAAAAAACACATTAAGTAAAAACTAAGAAAATCTGAATTAAGTATAACCAAAACCAATCCCGTTGCCTTCAAGTCAGTTCTGACTCATAGCGACCCTATAGGACAGAGTAGAACTGCCCCCTAGGGTTTCCAAGGCTGTAATCTTTATGGAAGTAGACTGCCTCATCTTTCTCCCAAGGAGTGGCTGGTGGTTTCGAACCACTCACCTTTTGGTTAGCAGCTGAGAGCTTAACCACTGTGCCCTCTTAATATAAGAGGTTAATAATGAAGAAACTGCTTGTTAGGAGGCATATGAGAACTCCGTACTATCTGCCAAATTTTCTGTAAAACTGTTCTAAAAAATAAAGTCTATGATTTTTTTTTTAAGTCACTGCTGCTAAACTAATGGGGAGAAAAAAAAGTTAACCTTAACAATGATGTCACAAGAGAACATATCTGAAAGAGCCAGTAAAGATACGAAAAGGTATTCGATCTTGTTAATTATCAGGGAAATGCAAATTAAATCCAAGGAAATGCCCACAAGAATGGTTAAAATTAAAAAGTCTGTCAATTCCAAGTGTTGGTGAGGATATGAACTGGAATTCTCATATTCTGCTGGTGGGAGTGTGAAATGGGGCAACCACACTGGAAAATTGTTTGTCAGTATTTATTAAAGCTGCACTTACACACCCCTATGAGCCAGAAATTCCACTCCTAAGTGTCTGTGTGTGCACATGTGTGTGCATTTGTTTATACGTATATAATCCAGAGAAATGCTAACATATATGCACCAAAACGCATGTGCAAAAACAGCATGTACATATTTTAATCATATTATTCATTCTACTAAAAACTAGATAAAATCCAAAAGTCTATCAACAGTAGAATAGATCAATCAGATTGTAGCGCATACATGTAATGGAATACGGCAATGAAATACGATCAAAACCAAACCCGTTGCAGTCGAGTCGAATCTGACTTATAGCAACTCTACAGGACAGAGTAGAACTGCCCCATCGGGTTTCCAAGCAGCAGCTAGTGGATTCAAACTGTCAACCTTTTGGTTAGCAGCTGAGCTCTTAACCACTGTGCCACAAGGGCTCCGTTTCCATCAATGAAAATGAGCAAGCTACTACTACATACGACAGCATGGCTAAATCTCATAAATGTAATATTGAGTAAGAGAAATGGACACAAAAGACTTCATACTATAATTCTAGTAATTCAAAAACAGACAAAATCCACAGACGTAGAAGTCAGGGCAGTAGTCACCTTTTCTTAGTGACAGAGAGGAGCTCAAACAGGGCTTAATCTGAGTGGTGATTACACGGGCATGTTCACTTTAGGAAGTTCACCAAGTTGAACATTTTGGGGCACTTTTCTGCAAGTCTATTATACTTCAATAAGGAAGTAAAATAAAAATAATCATAATAAAGTCTGATATGGGTTGTAATGGTGGTATTACTCAGTTTATTGATAGAGTTTGTAAGTATCAGATGCTCTCAGTCCCTGTCTTAGTCATCTAGTGCTGCTACAACAGAAATACCACAAGTGGATGACTTTAACAAAGAGAAATTTATTTCTTCACAGTAAAGTAGGCTAAAAGTCCAAATTCAGGGCAGCAGCTCCGGGAAAAGGCTTTCTCTCTCTGTTGGCCTTCTCAACAATGTTGCCCCGGACTAGGAGCTTCTCCGCGCAGGGACCCTGGGTCCAAAGGACACGCTCTGCTCCTGGCACTGATTTCTTGGTGGTATGAGGTCCCCTTGTCTCTCTGCTCACTTCTCTCTTTTATATCTCAAGAGATTGCCTCAGGACACAATCCAATCTTGTAGATTGAGTCCTGATTTACTAACACAACTGCCACCCATCCTCCTTCATTAACATCATAGAGGCAGGATTTACAACATACAGGAAAATCACACAATACCAGGAATCATGGCCCAGCCAAACAGACACACAGATTTTTGGGAGGACATAATTCAATCCACGACAGTCCCGAAGGCAAGCAGTTGCTATTGAGTTGATTCCAACTCATGGCAATCCCATGTGTGTCAGTTCTATTCTGTGGCTGATTTTTCAATGGCTGAAGTAGATTGTCAGGGATAGAACTGTGTCCCCCAGAAATGTCTGTCAACTTGGCTAGGTCATGATTCCCAGTATTGTGTGGTTGTCCACCATTTTGTCATCTGATGTGATTTTCCTGTGTTGTAAATCCTACTTCTATGATGTTGATGAAATGGGATTAGTGGCGGTTACGCTAATGAGACAGGACTCAATCTACAAGATCGGATTGAGTCTCGAGCCAATCTCTTTTGAGATATAAAAGAGAGAAGCGAGCAGAGAGTTGGGGGACCTCATACCACCAAGAAACAAGAGCCAGGAGAATAGTGCATCCTTTGGACCCAGTGTCCTTGCACTTGAGAAGCTCTTCGACCAAGATTGATGACAAGGACCTTCCTTCAGAGCTGACAGAGAGAGAAAGCCTTCCTGTGGAGCTGACACCCTGAATTTGGACTTCTACCCTACTAGATTTTGAGAGAATAAATTTCTCTTTGTTAAAGTTATCCACTTGTGGTATTTCTGTTATGGAAGCACTAGATAACTGAGACATAGGTCACCAGGCCTTTCTTCCAAGGCATCTCTGGGTGGACTTGAACTTCCAACCTTTCACTCAGCAGCCAAGCATGTTAACGGTTTGCCCCACTCAAGCACTCCAATCAATACAGGTTGAGAAAGACTAGCAGTGTAGAATACAACTATAAACGAAAGATCAGAAAGTGCTTAATAGCCAAGGACAGGGAAACTCTCCAGAAAAAGTGTAACTTGAGACAGTACTTGAAGAAAGAGAAGAATTTGGCTGAGATCTTGTGTAGGTGACATTTGATCCAACAACACTGTGGGAAGAAATAGGCTCTAATTGATTTAGGATTTGAATCTGCTTGATTCAAGCAGAGAATCTGGTACTTTCTTACTGGGCTTGTGGTCCCCCACCACCCTGCCCACACTTTGAGTGTATAAACTCTTTTACCAAATTTGAGTGAGTCACCTGTTTCATGTGGGGACCCTGACTAACATATGGAATAAAATTATAAGTCCCTCAAATGTTAATTCATCCTTGGGTAAAATTTAAAAGAGAGATTATGGGTTATATGATATTTAATGAAGAATCTGTGAGGAAATAATATGTTGACCT
Source organism: Trichechus manatus latirostris (assembly GCF_000243295.1). Taxonomy (NCBI): domain Eukaryota; kingdom Metazoa; phylum Chordata; class Mammalia; order Sirenia; family Trichechidae; genus Trichechus; species Trichechus manatus. Next base: position 898,638 of record NW_004444089.1, read on the forward strand.
ATAATTTGAAAACTCAAAAAGATGTTAGATATTACCCTTCTCAATAAGATAAGAAGACAGAGATAGTTCATATAGAGCAGACAGCAGGCACAAAAGAATTGAGAGTGGATCTAAAGGGCAAAGGGAAGTTCTCAGCACATTCCACGGCTTTCTTCCCTCAATCCTTTCCCACTGAACCAACGCTTCTGCCTCTCCACAGTTTCGGGAGGGGCTTCAGCTGATATTGGGGAAATTGAGAAAAACACTACAGAAAAGATTGTGAGATGTATCCGTTGTGATACTTCTGACCATAAGAAAATGAAGATCTACTAATGGAAGTGTAAATGATAAGGAATTTATTATTTACAATAAGTACTGCGAAAGCTGGACAATGAACAAGGAAGACTGAAGAAGAATTGATGCCTTTGAATTATGGTGTTGGTGAAGAATACTGAATATATCATGGACTGTCAGAAGAACAAAAAAATCTGTCCTAGAAGAAGTACAGCCAGAATGCTTCTTAGAAGTGAGGATGGTGAGACTAAGTCTCACATACTTTGGACATGTTATCAGGAGGGACCAGTCCCTGGAGAAGGACATCGTGCTTGGTAAAGTAGAGGGTCAGCAAAAAAAGGAAGACCCTCAAAGAGATGGATTGATACAGTGGCTGCAACAATGGGCTTAAACATAGAAACGACTGTGAGGATGGCACAGGACCAGGCAGTGTTTCATTCTGTTGTACATAGGGGTTGCTATGAGTAGGAACCAACTAGACAGCACCCAACAACAACAGTAAGTACAGAAGGAAGGCAAATTCAAGGATAGTAAATCCATGATTCCACAATGTTCTCAAGAGCCGGAGGCTTTTCATCTCATTAGCATGAGAATAAAGTCTCCTCTCTGTGACACAAAGTGGCTGCAGATGTTCCAGTTGTCACACATCAACCCAACACCTAGTCAAGAATAGGAGCATTTTTTACCCCATAGGTTTCTTGTTTTAGTGAGGAACATCTTTCTCAAAATCTCCTAATAGGATCCCCTCAGATCTCATTAACCAGAATTCAACCCATTCCCTGGCAATATGAATGAAGCTGTCACTTAAATCAATCAATCATGATTCACCCTAGAACTGGGAGGTTTGAGGGAGGGAAGCCACAGTTTCTGGGCTCTGACAACAAGGAAAATGGTGGATATTTCTGACAGGTAGGTATTATGGATTGAATTAAAAAACTAAACTACTAAACCTGTTACCATCGGGTTGATCCTCACTCATAGCAACCCTATAGGACAGAGTAGAACTGCCCCATAGGATTTCCAAGGAGCAGCTGGTGGATTCTAACTGCCAACTTTTTGGTTAGAAGCCGAGCTCTTAACCACTATGCAACCAGGGCTCCAGATGGAATTATGTAGCCTCAAAAATACGTACTGGAATCCTAACCCCTATACCTGTGGATAAGGAGCCCTGGTGGCGAAGTGGTTAAAGCACTTGGCTGCTAACCTGAAGGCTGGTGGTTCAAACCCACCAGCCACTCCAAGGCAGAAAGATGTGACAGTCTGCTTCCATAAAGATTACAGCCTTGGAAACCCTACCGGGCAGTTCTACCCTGTCACATGGAGTCACTATGAGTTGGAATCAACTCAATGGCAACGAGTACGAGTATACCTATGGGTATAATCCCTTTGGGAAATAGGGTTTTGTTTATTATGTTAATGAGGCCATATCAGTGTAGGTGTGTCCTAAATCTAATAACTTCTGAGTTACAAAAACAGCAGATTAGACACAGAAGGAACCACAAACTAGGGAAGATAGATGCCATGTGAAGCTTGCCAAAGAACCAAGGAAAGCTGAAAGAGACAAGGATCTTCCCCCCAGAACTAACAGAAAGAGCCTTCCCCTAGAGCTGGTGCCCTGAGTTCAGACTTCTGGCCTCTTGAACTGTGAGAAAATAAATTTCTGTTCTTTAAAGCCACGCACTTGGGTCAGGTCTGTTACACAGCACTAGGAAACTGTCTTAGGCTGGGTTCTTTAGAGAAGCAAAATCAGTGAAGCGTATATAGAGAGAGATTTATCTCAAGGAAATGGTTCCATGCAGTTGTAGAGGTTGGCAAATCCCAAGTCCGTGGGTCAGGCTGGATGGAGGCTTCTCCCAACTCACATAGCTGCAGGGGCTGATGAACCCAAGATCAGCAGGTCAGAAAGCAGGCTACTGGCTCACGGGCTGTGGAGGCTGATGTGTCCCAAGATCGGCAGGCAATACAGCAAGCCACTGGCTCAAGTCCCAAGAACCAGAGTCAGATGCAGGATTCAGAGCAAGCAAGCAAGCTTTGCCAGAATGTCCGTGTATATTGGATGCAGGCCACATCCCTGAGGAAATTCCCCTTACAACTTATTGGCTGATCATATCGGATAACAGCATGAAGGTGATTACATTATATCACAAAGTGGAGGATAACTACATCATTACATAACTGACTAATTACATCATTACATAACTGCGAAACCACTGAGACTCATGGCCCACCAAGGTGGCACACAACCTTAACAGCAACTAAGACAGTATCCAAGATGGCAATCTCAACAGGGGATAATATAGCTTTCTTTCCTCAAAGAAAAGGCTTTCTCTTAGCTTCTCCTTTCTTCCCCACTACACTAGGAAAATCCCTAAAATCAGGGTAAACATTTTAGGGAGAGAAAGATGGGAAATTTCTCTTCCTTTCTGCATCCTTGCCTTTAAAGAAGTGCATTCTGGGGCTTTTTACTTAATCTTCTCTTTCTTTCACTCAATCTAGACAACAAATATTTGTCAAGAACTTATTATGTCTGAGGATGTAACAATGAGCAAGACAAGGCCCTTGAAATCTGGGAGCTCACAAACAATGTCAAGAGAGTGCTGGGGAAAACACTCTAGGCACAGCGGTGGAGCAGGTGACCCCTGCTGGGGATGAGGAAAGGTGACTAGGAGCTACCTTCCACTCTGGAGAGCTGGGTGAGGAGTCAATCATGTATAAAAGGAAGCCCCAGAGAAAGTTGCTTAAGACAGTTTTTAGACTCTGACTTTAGAAGGGAGAAGAAAAGGCCTTAGGGTATGAAAGTGACAGGCAAGTAGAGCAAAGGCTTCTTTAAAGCAAAGGTCATATGCTTGATAGGAGCCCTCCCTGAACTATGAGTCGAAATCAGCTCGACGGCAGTGGGTTCGGGTTTTTTTTGGCTTTGAGCTACAACTCGGTGAAGAATATTGAACATACCATGGACTGTCAGAAGAATGGTGAAATCTTTCTTGGAAAAAGTGCATCTAGAATGCTCCTTGGAAGTGAGGATGGCAAGACTTCGTGTCTCATGTACTTTGGACATGTCATCAGGAGGGACCAGTCCCTGGAAAAGGACATCATGCTTGGTAAGGTAGAGGATAAGAGGAAGAAAGGAAGACCCTCCATGAGACGGATTGACACAGTGGCTGCAACAATGGGCTCTAGCATAACAACAATCATGAGGATGGAGCAGGAGCCGGCAGGGTTTCGTTCTGTTGTACATAGTGTCGCTGTGAGTCGGAGCCAACTCGACAGCACCTAACAACAACAACGAGCTGCATCTCAGAAGCCTGAGCACAGTAGTGGCGACTCAAGCAGGACACCCCTCAAAACAAGGCAGGTGAGGGCAAGGCAGGACATCCCAGCCGAGGGACACCACAGCAGCAAAGGCCCAGAGATGGGAACCCCAAAGCCAAACTCAGACACGTTTGAGATTAGCCTGACCTGGAGTAGAAGTTTGTGGTTTGAGAATAAAGGGAAAGGAGGGCTATAATTATACTACTTGCCATTAGTTCATGAATGAATGATGCTAATGAAGGTTGTGAAGATAATGATGGGGATGATGACGATGATGATGATGATGATTGATGATGATGACAACCATGAACGGTAGCCTGTGGTCATTTTATAAGGCTGCTAGGGTAGGATGGAGCCCTGGTGGCGCAGTGGTTAAGAGCTACAGCTGCTAATCAAAAGGTCGGTGGTTTGAATCCACCAGCCACTCCTTGGAAACCGTATGAGGCAGTTCTACTCTGTCCTATAGGTCGCTATGAGTCAGAATCGACTTGATGGCAATGGGTTAATGGGTTTTCGGGTAGGATAGGTTTTCCCTTGATTACTCATACAGTGCCACCCACGAGTAAATTTGGGAAAGATCTGACCCTTTTTATCCTATGACCCAAAAACTCTTAAAAAGTGTTTGATGCTTTTAAAGCAGGATGTTGTTAAATATTTAGCTAAGAGTTTACAGTTGGATGGTCATCCTCACCAACATGAGCACTACCACCCTGTTTGAAATGTTCCCAGTTGGGAAAATTGCACCACCACACAAGTTAATCAGCTTTTCTATACATAGTTTCTTTCCGTGTGTAATTACTGGCCTGGCTTTATATTATTTTGGGATTGTGTCAGCAGCTAATTGTGGTACAGTCTGAATGCTTTGAAATGAGCTCAGCTGAGTATGAGAATAGCTCAGCAAATTTAGGGCTGTGTGTGCATCATTTTTAAAGCCTATTGTTTAGCAGCACACTGAACATGGCAGATTAATGGAGGAGAGCAATTCAAAGGGCAAATGGCTGTGGAATCCGACCTGCCTCACACTTCACTCTGAACGTTCTGAGCTGGTAATTCCTCGGCACGTACTTGCCACACTCAACTCCACATAGAAGTGTGACCTGACCTAAACATGCGGGGTGGGTCAGCTCCTGGCACATGAGTAAGTTTCCATCACTGCTACCCAGAGAAACCTGTGGCCATTGAGTCAATTCCAATCCATGGCAACCTCAAGCGTCACAAAGTAGAACTGCTCCATAGGGTTTTCTCGACTATAATCTTTACAGATGCAGATCACCAGGTCTTTCTTCCACAGCACCACTGGGTATGTTTGAACCACCAACGTTTAGGTTAGTAGTTGATCATAAATCGTTGCTGCAGGGTCACAAAAATTCAAATCCTTTGGACTGTATAGCAGGGAGCAGTCTTTACCCTGCCCCAGGCTTCCATTATGGGGAGAAAGTTTCCTTTCCATTCCCTAGGAGGCAAAGATTTGAAGAGAATACTTCTAGTCTCTTTTGGCCTCCTCACCTACCACACCCTGGGGTATAGGAGCACTGTATCTAATTGATGGATTTGGAAAAAGGAAGGAGTATTACTAACTCAGCCATTCTCACTCACTCTTTTCATATACTCCTATTCTCAAGGGGCAATTTTTCTCCTCTTCCACATAATAAGCAACTTGCCCCTGCAGTGGGGGCTGCACTTACATGGGTCAAGTAGTATTGTCCCGACAGCTTCCCCAATAATTAAGAAAATTGATTTTTCTTATTTATGATCATTAAATACTTAAGAAAAGTAAATTCCACGTATTCATTTAACTCAGAATTGTAATATAACTATAGTGGGAGCACGGGTGAGAAGGCAGTGTAAAAAGGAAATCCTTCTCTACCATAATAGGGAATTAATAGATAATGTAGAAAATTGATGAGTCAGAAGATGTTGTTGCTGTCGTTAGCTGCCGTGGAGTGGACTCTGATTCATGGGGACCCCATGTGTGCAGAGCAGAACTGCTAAATAGGGTTTTCATGGAAGTGACCTTTTGGAAGCAGATCACCAGGCCTTTCTTTGGAGGTGCTTCTAGGTGGGTTCAAGCTGACAACCTTTCGGCTAGTAGTTAAGTGTTTAACCATCTGCACCACCCAGCTGCCTATGAGTCAAAAGGTAACACTGTGTATTATTCAAAAATACAGACCAGGATAAATACTAAAACAAACAGCTCAAACAGTCTGAAATGATTGCCACTAAGGAGGAGAACTGAGGGGAGTGAGGAAAGGCTGGGCAAGGAAATTCTGTGTTTTGTAAAAAAAATATACATATATATATTTTTAGAAGGAAAAAAAAATCTCTGCACATCCGGGAACTTGTACAAGGCTCATAGCTGGGTTTCAGTGTTGCAGAAGCTGGTCTGGTGCTCACAAGAAGGTCATGTTGCCCTCCTGTTGGACATCAACCATGCCCCAGAACACCAACATCACACAAGGTCACTCTGCATCTTAGTCATCTAGTGCTGCTATACCAGAAATACCACAAGTGGATGGCTTTAACAAAGAGAAATTTATTCTCTCACAGTCTGGAAGGCTAGAAGTCCAAATTCAGGGCACCAGCTCTAGCGGAAGGCTTTCTCTCTCTGTCAGCTCTGGGGGAAGGCCCTTATCATCAATCTTCCCCTGGTCTAGGAGCTTCTCAGCGCAGGGTCCCCTGGTCCAAAGGATGCACTATTTCCTAGGCTCTTGTATCTTGGTGGTATGAGGTTTCCATGTCTCTCTGCTCACTTCTCTCTTTTATATCTCAAAAGAGATTGGCTTAAGACACAGCCTAGTCTTGTAGATTGAGTTCTGCTTCATTAACATAAATGCTGCTAATCCCACCTCATTAACATCATAGAGGTAGGCTTTACAACACACAGGAAAATCACATCAGATGACAAAATGGTGGACAATCACACAATACTGGGAATCATGGACCAGTCAAGTTGACACACATTTTGGGGGGACACAATTCAATCCATAACATTCTGTGACCATGATAAAGTGAGACACACCAAGCTCACTTCATAATTTTGTCTAAGCAAAGACAAAAACAAGGTCCCTGTGCAACCCAAAAAATACTGAACTTTCCCTTCTCCTGGCCAATACCAGTGGCTGCTGTGCCTTTCCCAGTCACAGCTTTATCTGTGAAGACAAGATGTATTGAGATACCCAATCATAAGATTACTCCTGCTTTCTGACAGTACCCAATCTAGAGCCAACTCTCACTTTCTTGGACCCTCCCCTAAATCACCCAACCAAGGCCCAAGCTCTATTAAAGGGTTTTTCTAACATCCTCTTACTGAGATGTCTCATAGTTCTCCATGGCATGTGTCTTCTCTCATGACCGAAAAAAACCAAACCCATTGCTGTCGAGTCAATTCCAACTCACAGCAACCCTATAGGACAGAGTAGAACGGCCCCATAGGGTTTCCAAGGAGCAGCTGGTGGATTCGAACTGCCAGCCTTTTGGTTAGCAGCCGAGCTCTTAACCACTGCACCACCAGGGCCCCTCTGTCAGTACAAAGAGTAATAAACTCAACTTGTTCACCACAGGTGTGTTCCTGATGGTCTTTGGCTGAAAGGCATTGACACTTAGAATAGTTTGAACCATGTGCACGTATTACTCTGGTAGAAAATAAAAAATTGAGTTAAAACTTAAGGAAGATGGGCAAAGCTTGGCTTGTCAAGAAGCAGGCAGTATCAGCCTATTTTCTCACAAGGTATCCAAACCCAAACCAAACCCGTTGCTGTAGAGTTGATTCCAACTCACAGCGACCCTATAGGACAGAGTAGAACTGCCCCATAGGGTTTCCAAGGAGTGGCGCTGGTAGATTCGAACTGCAACCTTTTAGTTAGCAGCCGAGCTCTTAATCACTACTCCACCAGGGCTCCACTCATAAGATATAGGTGCACTTTTTTAAGAAGAAGTGTCACTGGAATGGTCACGGAGGCAGAGGTAGAGCTTGGGGCAGTGAAGGCCACTAAACAGGGGCTTTGCAACATATAGACTCCAAGAATAAAGATGGAGGGCCTTCCTCACTTCACCACCATCACACACAACATCAGTGGCAGCCACCACAGTTGCTTCTGATGCAACAGACCTTCGATTCATGTTTGGCAGCAAGTGCTTTGATTTCAGTGGACAATTTTTGAGACAGATAGGGTTAACTGTGCTGACGGAATAAAAGAGCTGTTAAAAGACTACCACCCAGAAGTTAGGTAAACAAGAACCATAGCCTGTCAACATAAAATAAGGTTAGAACAACCCGTGAATTACTACTTCCTCCTTAGTGTTTTTCTAGTCCCTTTTCCCTTCTTACAGGCTCTGCATGTGCAGAAGAACAAAGTGTGACCACTGTTTTGGCCCACTGAAGGGGGTGCAGTAATACAGAAGATCAGTGTGCCTATGCCACCTCCCGTATCCCATAAAAAGCTGAGTGCTGCCTAGGGGACTCTGTCTTGAATATCAGCAGGTTCCATCTTGGATTCCAGATGCGTGCACAACCTAATTAGTGCGCTACCATTCCAATGAGTACCCACCTCTTTGAAGAAACCCACTGAATATTCATTGCTCTTTTGTCCCCACCGAACCCATACAAGCCGTAGCCTTGCTTCCCCTTGTGATCCAGTCTTTTGGAGGGGCACAAGCCCTGACTGACTCCTTTTACTTGTTGCAAGTAAAACAAACCTGTTAGAGCTGAACCCAAAAATTGTCTCCTCTGTGTATTCTCACAAGAGAAAGACGAGGACCCATTGAGTCCGGAGGGCCTCCGTGCCCTTGGCAGTAACATTTTCAGTATGCAAGAACAAAGATAACTGCGTCCTCTGCATAAGGCTGTGTCCACAAACTGGCGTTTGCCAGTGAGACAAAGTGGCTCAGGAGTCATATAACAGAAGACGATAGAAAACATACACTTAAATTGCTGTTCACTTTCATCCATATGATGAAAAATAATATCTCATCTCAAGCTTGTAAACTAAATTTAAAATAGGACTAATTCTTCTTCTTTCACAAAATAACAGCCTAGTCCCCAGACCACAAATGCTTATCTCTTGCTTTCCTTGTGTGATAAACACCTTCTAAAACGTCTACCAATGATCCCAACCTCCTGTATTCCTGAAACCAAAACCAAACTTGTTGCTGTTGAGTGGATTCTGACACATAGCAACCCTATAGGAGAAGAATGCCCCGTAGGGTTTCCAAGGAGCAATTAGTGGATTCCAATTGCTGATCTTTTGGTTAGCAGCCAAGCTCTTAACCTCCAATCACACAGCCAGGTCAATAGCATTTTCATTGTTTTATGTGACAATGTCTGCTCACATAGTCCTTAAACCTTCATCAAATCAATTAATTTAAAGGAAAAAAACAAAACAAAACACTTTCCATCCCTGGGATGAAGTCCAAGAACTGAGACATCCTGTGGGCTGAGAAAGAAAAAGTTTGAACCAAAATACAGATTTAAGCTTTTAATCCATTGATTTCATTCAGCTATGAGGCCTAGATCGAAAACAATTTTATTGTTTGTGAAGACTAGAAATAAATAAACAAATTTAATTACATTTTCACCACAAAGCAATCATCAGGTATAATCTGCTGATGCCTGAGGGGGAGGGACAGGGGAAGAGGGAAGGTCCATTTCTTTCTCTTAATGAGTTTTTTTTCTTTTTTTTTTTGCACAATTTAGAATTCATTTTCGTACAGCACTCTGAATACGTATACAATTTTTAACTTATATTGATGTTACAGATCTGACCTTACACTTCTTTTGCTTACTTGAGCCACATTTCCACCAGATCTAAAATTTCTTTATGCCAAGATTTCAACACCTTGTCCTGCCCTCTGGAAACCCTGGTGGGGTAGTGGTTAAGAGCTACAACTGCTAATCAAAAGGTTGGCAGTTTGAATCCACCAGGAGCTCCTTGGAAACCCTGTGGGGCAGTTCTACTCTGCCCCATAGGGTCACTATTAGTCGGAATCTACTTGACGGCAGTGGGTTTTGGCTTTTTTGGTCCTGCTCTCCACTGGGAAATTTATCTGGATTATCCCACCCTTAAACCTTTATCTCCAGTCTCAACAACAACAAAAAAAGTTTTCTTCCTCTGCAGCAAATGAGAATTTACTCCTTGACACTCAAATATGATAAATTTCACATTTCTCTTTCTTAAAATCAAGTAAATCCACTGAGTCCCACCCATCCCCACCTTCCCAAAGCGGCTGGTGCTACTGGGCAGGAGAGGATCCCCCTGCCTTTAATGGAACCATAGAAGAATCCTGGTGCCTGCAAACCAGGAGCGGAGCTAGTCCTTAGGCCAGAGGTTTCACTTCACTGCTGGGCTCTTCTGGGCTCTTACGCAGGTCCTCTGACTTTGTGTGAGCACTCCATGCAGGTGAATACCAACATCTTTCTCAGTGGCCCACCCTGTAGAGTGCAGATTCATCCACAGAAACCCTCGTTGCTGCCAGGCTTGGCCATCCACAGACTTCCAGAGCAATCCTCACTTTAAAATTCACCAGCAGATACATTTTCCTCGGGGTAGTGGTGGTTCAGGGGTAGAATTGTCACCTTCCATTTGGGAGACCCTGATTCAATTCTGACCCAATGCACCTGAAGCTACCGCGTGTCTGTCCGTGGAGGCTTGTGTGCTGCTATGGTGCTGAAGAGATTTCAGCGGAGCTTCCAGGCTAAGATGGACTAGGAAGAAAGGCCTAGAGATCTACTTTCGAAAATCAGCTAATGGAGACCCTATGGATCACAACAGTTCAATCCACAAATGATCATGGTGATGTCACAGAATTGGGTAGCTTTTTGTTTTCTTGTGCATGAAGCCATCATGAGTCAGGGCCGACTAGATGGCAACCAACAAGAACAACAATTCATAGGGTGGTGATGAGGATGAAATGATCTCATATTAACGAGTGCTTGGAGCAATGCCTGGCACGTGGGAAACTGTACTAGACAATTCTGTTCTATTACTACCGTCTCACAGCTCAGCCAAGCTTTATCTCCTCTGAGAAGTCCCCCCTCCCTCCTTCAGACAGCCTCACCCATCTCTGGGCATCCCTCTTGTCTCCCTGTATTGTAATGGTTAACTTTTCCTCAGAGAGTGGCTTCTCTCAGATCAGTGATGTCTGTGTCACCAGTTCAATGCCTATGTTGTTCTTATATTGTTAAGTGCACTCAAGTCAGTTCCAACTCATAGCGCAACCCTATGTACAACAGAACGAAACACTGCCCAGTCCTGCACCATCCTCACAATCATTGTTATGCTTGAGCCCAATGTTGCAGTCACTGTGTCAATTCATCTGTTGAGGGTCTTTCTCTTTTTTGCTGACTCTCTTCTTTACCAAGCATGATGTCCTTCTCCAGGGACTGATCTCTCCTGTTAACATGTCCAAAGTATATGAGACATAGTCTCACCATCCTTGCTTCTAAGGAGCGTTCTTGTACTTCTACCAAGACAGACTTGTTCATTCTTTTGGCAGTCCATGGTATATTCAATATTCTTTGCTAACACCACGATTCAAAGGCGTCAATTCTTCTTCAGTCTTCCTTATTCATTGTCCAGCTTTCACATACATTTGAGGCTATTGATAATATCATGATTTGTGGCAGGTGCACCTTAGTCTTCAAGGTGACATGTTTGCTTTTCAACACTTTAAAGAGATCTTTTGCAGCAGATTTGACCAATGCAATGTGTCGTTTGACTTCTTAACTGTTGCGTCCATGGGTGTTGATTGTGGATCCAAGTAAAATGAAATCCTCCACAACCTCAATCTTCTCTCCATTTATCGTGATATTGCTTATTGGTCCAGTTGTGAGGATTTTCATTTTCTTTACGTTGAGGTGTAATCCATACTGAAGGTTGTGGTCTTTGATCTTCATCAGTAAGTACTTAAAGTCCTCTTCACTTTCAGCAAGCAAGGTTGTGTCATCTGCATAAGGCAGGTTGTTAATGAGTCTTCCTCCAATCCTGATGCCCCATTCTTCTTTATATAGTCCAACTTCTGAGATTATTTGCTCAGCATACAGATTGAAAAAGTATGGTGAAAGGATACAACCCTGATACACACCTTTCCTGACTTTAAACCATGCAGTATCCCCCTGTTCTTTTCAAATGACTGCCTCTTAATCTATGAGCACAACTAAGAGTTCTGGGATTCCCAGTCTTTATAATGTTATCCATAATTTGTTATGATCCACACAGTCAAATGCCTTTGAATAGTCAATAAAACAAGGTAAACATCTTTCTGGTATTCTCTGCTTTCAACCAAGATCCATCTAACATCAGCAATGATATCCCCAGTTCCACATCCTCTTCTGAATCTGACTTGAATTTCTGGCAGTTCCCCCTCAATATACTGCTGCAGCCGATTTTGAATGGTCTTCAACAAAATTTTACTTGCATGTGAAATTATGGATATTGTTCGATAATTTCTGCATTCGGTTGAATTGCCTTTCTTAGGAATAGGCATAATTATGGATCTCTTCCAGTTGGTTGGCCAGGTAGCTGTCTTACAAATTTCTTGGCATAAATGAGTGAGCACTTCCAGCACTGCATCCATTTGTTGAAATGTCTCAACTGGTATTCCATCAGTTCCTGGAGTTTTGTTTTTTGCCAATGCCTTCAGTGCAGCTTGGACTTCTTCCTTCACTACCATTGGTTCCTGATCATGTGCTACTTCCTGAAATGGTTAAACACTGACCAGTTCTTTTTGGTATAGTGACTGTATGTATTCCTTCCGTCTTCTTTTGATGATTCCTGCGTTGTTTAATATTTTCCCCATAGACTCTTTCAATATTGCTTGAATTTTTTCTTCAGTTCTTTCAGCTTGAGAAATGCTGAGCATGTTCTTTCCCTTTGGTTTTCTATTTCCAGGTCTTTGCACATGTCATTATAATACTTTGCTTTGTCTTCTCGAGCCTCCCTTTGAAATCTTCTGTTCAGCTTTTACTTCATTTCTTCCTTTCACTTTAGCTATTCATTGTTCAAGAACAAGTTTCAAGAGTCTCTTCTGACATCCATTTTGGTCTTTTCTTTCTTCCCTGTCTTTTTAATGACCTCTTGCTTTCTTCATGTCAATGTCATTACACAAGTCACCTGGTCTTTGGTCGTTAGTGTTCAACGTGTCAAATCTATTCTTAAGATGGTCACTAAATTCAGATGGGATATACTCAAGGTTGCACTTTGGCTCTCGTTGACTTGTTCTAATTTTCTTCAGTTTCAACTTGAACTTGCATGTAAGCAATTGATGGTCTGTTCTGCAGTCGGCCCCTGGCCTCGTTCTGACTGAAGATATTGAACTTCTCCATCATCTCTTTCCACAGATGTAGTCTATTTGATTCCTGTGTATTCCATCTGGCGAGGCCCACGTGTATAGTTGCCATTTATGTTGTTGATAAAAGGTATTTGCAACAAAGAAGTCACTGGTCTTGCAAAATTCTATCATGGGATCTCCAGCATTGTTTCTATAACCAAGGCCATATTTTCCAACTACCAATCCTTCTTCTTTGTTTCCAGCTTTCAAATTCTGATCACCAGTAATTATCAACGCATCCTAATTGCATGTTCAATCAATTTCAGACTGCAGGAGGTGGTAAAAATCTTCAATTTCTTTAATGCCTATAGTAGTTCATATTATCATAAAAACAGAGCAAATATTGGAGTTCAACCAAAACATGGTTTTCAACCCCGACTTGCACATTAGAATCATCTACACGTTGTCGTCAAGTCGATTCCAATTCATAGCAACCCTATAGGACAGATTAGAACTGCCCCGTAGGATTTCTGAGGCTGTAATGTTCACAGAAGCAGACTGCCACATCTTTCTCCCTCGGAGTGGCTGGTGGGTTGAAACCTCTGACCTTTCAGTTAGCAGCCGAGAGCTTAACCACTGCACCACTAGGGCTCCTTTAGAATCACCTAAGGAACTTTTAATACAATGCCTGGGCCCCAAGCCAGAACAGTTATATAGGAATCTCAGAGGATGGAACTCAGACGTCAGTATTTTTTAAAGCTTTCCCCAGGATTAAGAACCACTGAACTAAACCCAGGTTTAAATCTCAACTCCTCCTCATACAGCTAGTGCTCTATGACCTGGGACAAATTACTAAAACTCTCCAAGTCTATTTCTTACAGATGTGGATAAAAATGTCTACTTGCAATTGTCACATTCAGAGTGCATCCCTACGGCACCCCGCTCCCTTTACAAATACCAGGAGAGACAGAGCCACCGTATTTTTCTCTCTGTGAGCTAGGCTCTTGGCCATAGCCGTTTAGACCAGAGTGGACACTAAACCCACCTGGCTCTACAGAGTCTCCCTCTCCTCCCCAGAATTTGAAATTAGGACACCAAGGATCTAGTGGCTCTGCTGATGACTGGAACAGAGGATATGTAAGCACAAGAGATCCATGGACACAGAGGGGCAGGGAAAGCAATGAACAAGAGGAAGAGAAGCAGAGAAGGGAAGTCCTATAGCCTAGGAAGACTGCTGTAGAGTGGCTGCCTTGCCCCATGACCTTTCTTGGTCCTGTCCCCACTGATGTCTAACTGCATTTCCTGACACTGGGTTTCCTGAAATATTCCAAAGCTGATCAAAAAGGGGGAAATGTAGAAGAAAATTTCAAAGTCTCATGGAATCCAGACTTTCTGAAGTCATGGAGGCTGGATAAACTCCTGAAACTATTGCCCTGAGATAATCTTTAAAACTTAAACCAAAAAGATTCCCTGAAGTCTTCTTAAAATCTAACAATAGTTTAGCTTAACTAGTAAAGAATGCCTGCCTTAAGCATTGTTCTCTTTTCAGATCTATCTATACAGGATCAAATTGACAACATTCAACTCGAAAGATGAGATAGGAATCTTAGGGAGTGGTGAATTTATGTTAATGGGGGAGGAACAACTCAGAAAAGGAGGGTGAGGATGATTGCACAACTCAAAGAATGTAATCAATTTCAATGAATTGTACATGTAGAAACTTGAATTGGTGTATGTTTTTGCTGTGTATACTCTCAACAACAACAAAAATAATAAGACAAATTATTTTTTAAAAAACAAAGCCATTCAATAAGCTGCTTTTTAGCTTTTTCTACTTACATTCTCTGAAAGCCAATTCTGGCTGCATAACTATATTTTTATCAGACTGAAAGTGAGCATTCCGAGTTTTCAGCATCCTTGAAAGGGGCATTTACTCATCTTTCATTCATTCCACAAACATATTGTAGGAAAGTGCCAAAGTCTATTCTATAATTATTTAATCCTGCTTCTTGCTTTCACAGTGCATCTGGATTTAGTTATCAAGACAAACTGACTCCACTGTCATAGCAGAGACATAGTGGTTAAGAGCTCGGCTGCTGACCAAAAAGATCAACAGTTCAAATCCACCAGCCACTCCTTGGAAAATCTGTGGGGCAGTTCTACTCTGTCCTATAGGGTCACTATGAGTCAGAATCGACTCAACAGCAATGGGTTTTATGGATCATAGCAGAAACAGTTTACAGAAGGCAGCAAGAGGAGAGGGTGCAGGACAGGTCAGCGCTCCTCCCTAGTCCCTCTCCTTTTCCTAGATGACTTTGAATTTCCTGATTCATCCTGGAAAACCAGGGAATCACATCTGTTCTTTGCTATTTTCAGAATCTCTTTAGGGAAGAAAATTTGAATGGCAAGCTGTGCAGTTGTTTTTCAAGACACTATGCACTTCCAAAGTTGAGATTATAATGAAATAGAATCTATCTTTTCTTTTTGATACTTGAAAAGTTCATTGGTGTTCAGTACTTAGATATATTTCTTTACAATAAAATGGATTGAAGAAAAATAGCCAAAGAGAATGAATAGCAATTAACAAAGTTAAATATCCAAATGACCAAAAAGGAACAAAAATCTTCAAGCTCTCTTATAATTAGAGAAATCCAGATGAAACAATATTAAAGCATCTTTTCCATCGAGCAAGTTTGCAAAGATGAAAAACAATGGTAACACTATGTGGGAGAAGTATCAAAAAAACAGAAACAGTTCTTTGTATTTTGTGCTAGTAGTTACTTTCATAACTATATAACTTCTCTTGATTTGTTTGCATATTTTCCAAGTTTTCTGCAAAGAACATACATTACATAATAATGAAAAAATAAATTTGTTTTTAAAAGAAGAATCCTATGATTCTTTTTTTAATAATATTTTATTGTGTTTAAGGTGGAAGTTTACACAGCAAATTAGATTCCCATTTAACCATTTCTACGCAAATTATTTAGTGATATTGGTTACACTTTTCACAATGTGTCATCATTCTCATTCATTCCATTCTGGTTGTACCACTTCCAGTACTCTAGTTTCCCTGCTCCCTTACCTTCTCATCCTTGCTTTAGAGTAATGTTTAACTATTAGGTGATTTTTTTTTAAAGGAGCTCATTACTCACAGGTGATATTCTTTATTTTAAGCCAATCTGTTGTTTAGCTAAGAATCCTATGATTCTTAAGACTTCTGCCAAATTCTCCTTTCCCTTAATCCAAAAGAACAAAATTAATAAAGCTTAAAATAAGACATCAACACATAATTAAGTTACACCTGACAGTTATTAGGACAGGATCCGATTCTTCCTAGTACTCCCATACTTGAATGCAAGAGCTGTAACCTTGATACAGGCTTGTTGGAAGTTAATTTGGCACTATGTATCCAGTTCTTAATAATGTGGATATCTTTGTCCCAGCAAGTCCATTTCTAGAACTACATAATAAGGAAATAATCAGAAATGTGTCTGTATTTGCATATACAAACTTATTCACTGCAATGTTATTTATCAATGAAAAAATTATTAACAATCTAAACGTCCAACAATAAAGAATTACAATAATATGTAGTCATTGAAAATCATGTTTAGAACAATATTTAATAATAATATTGGAAGATGTGTACAAAATAACGAGCAAAAAAAAGGCTACAAAACTGCTCATACAATACGATCCTTCTAAAAACTCTGCATGTGTGTGAGGAGAGAGATCATAATGGTAAAATATATACAAAATTTTAACCTTGACTCTCCTATGGTATTAGAATTAAAGACAATTTTTCTTTTCTTCATTTTTTACATGTCTTCCAAGTTTTCTGCAATGAATGTATATTACTTGATCATGAAAAAAAATTTTCTTTTTAAAAGAAGAATCTTATCCAGACTCCGGCAAGATGGCGGTCTAGGCAGAAGCACCACGCCGTCCCTCCACAACAAAGATCCGAAAAACTAAGCCAAACAGAGAATCAACAATCCTGAAACCCTAGAACATCAAAT
>NW_004444089.1:923708-963779 GCF_000243295.1 Trichechus manatus latirostris
TGTTAACCAATGTCATAAAACAGCATGTGTGTTACTGTTACATGAGAAACTATCTGTTCTGTAAGCCTTCACCTGAAGTACAATAAAATATTAAAAAAAAAAAAGAAGAATCTTATGATTCTTAAGATTTATCAAATGTTCCTTTACCCTAATCCAAAAGAACAAAATTAAGCTTAAAGCAAGACAAGACCACATTATTAAGTTACTGCTGACAGTTTGTTAGACAAGGTCCAATTCTTACTACTTCTCCCATCCTCTAGCTCAGATCCTTCTCAAAATCAGTCTCGTCTAACTCAGTGGTTGGCCTGGTCTTCCTGTCTCACTTCTCATCTATATCCTTAAATCCTCAGTCTGCTCTGCTGCAAACATTACCTTCTTTTTAAATAAATTGTTTGATCTTTAAATAAGATCATGTACGTTCATGGTAAAAAAGCCAAAATGTGGAAAAGCTAACTACACACATAAAGCGCATATGCAGATAGTATTTTCTTACTTTTTTATACAAATAGTAGTATATGCTCTTTATTGCATGGGTGTAGCCTTTTACTGAATGAGAGTAGGCTGACACAATTTCGCTTGTACACAGCTAGGTTTTGCTGTAATTCGATCAGTCTTTTTATTATTGTTGTTACAGTTTACACTCATTAATATGTTGTTGTTGTCAGGTGCAGTTGAGTCAGTTCCGACTCATAGCGACCCCATGTGCAACAGGAACAAAACACTGCCCAGTCCTGCACCATCCTCACAATCATTGTTATGCTTGAACCTATTGTTGCAGCCACTGTGTCAAGCCATCTCGTTGAGGATCTTTCTCTTTTTCGATGACCCTCTACTTTACCAAGCATGATGTCTTTCTCCAGAGACTGGTTCCTCTTGATAACATGTCCAAAGTATGTGAGACATAGTCTCACCATCCTTGCTTCTGGCAGTTCGTGGTATATTTAATATTCTTCACCAACACTATAATTCAAAGATGTCGATTCTTCTTTGGTCTCTTCCTTATTCATTGTCCAGCTTTCACGTGCATATGAGGTGATTGAAAACACCATGGCTTGGGTCAGGCACACCTTAGTCTTCAAGGTGACATCTTTGCTCTTTTCAACACATTAAAGAAGTCTTTTGTAGCAGACTTGCTCAATGCAATGCGTTGTTTGATTTCTTGACTGCTGTTTCCATGGGTGTAGATTGTGAGGTATAAAAAGAACTAATTTCTCTCTTTCTAGGATTCCTATTTAATCTTGGTATCCTTTTGAAAAATGAGTGTTTTATTGAAGTGTGTCTTACATACAAAGAAGTGCATAAAACATAAATTTACAACTTAATGGACTATCACAAAATGAGCCTACATTTCTAGCCACCACCCATATCAATAAGTAGAAGGTAACTAGTTGCCCAGAAATCCCACAGGGGCCCCTTTCCAGTCATTTCTCACTCCTTCACTGCAAAGGTATCCATTATCCTGACTTCTAATACCATGTAGTAATTTTGCCTGTCTTAGAACTTTATGTAAATGGAAGTATACAGTATGGTTTGTTTTAGGTATGACTTTTTTACTTATCATTATGTTTGTGAGATTTAGCCACATAGTTATCTATAGAAGTAGTTTGTTCATTTTCTTTCTGTATAGCATTCTGTTGTATGAATACACCAGGACTGATTTATCCTTTCTACCATTGAGGAAAATTCAAATGTTTCATCGATGTAGACCAGTAACTTTGGAGTTACCAGTCAGTGTCATATTTTTATGGATAGAGTGTTTCCTTTAAAACTGCACATTCAAGTCAAAGACTTCTACTAAATAAATTGACTGGAAATCTTGTTTCTCCTTTTGGGGGAACTATATATCTGTAGCTGTATATCCCATTATTATTTTGAATATTCAAGTCTTCCTTTACTGTTGGAAGTGTTTCTTAAAATATACCTTTAAATGCAGTAGCTGCAACAATGGGCTCAGACATAGCAATGATTGTGAGTATGGCACTGGACCAGAGAGTGTGTTATACATAGGGTTGCTATGAGTCTGAACTGACTCGACAACACCTAACAACAACAAATATATATATATATATATATATATATATATATAAAATGGATGGATATCCAGTTTGGGACTATTACAAATAATGCTGCTATATACATTATAGTCGTCCCTCAGTATCGGAGGGGGATCGGTTCCATGACCTCCCCCACCCCACCCTCTGCGGATACCAAACTCCAAGGATTCTCAAGACCCATATATAAAAATGGCATAGTATTTGCATGTAACCTACGCACATCCTCGGTACACTTTAGATCATCTCTAGATGACTTATAATGCCTAATACGATGTAAATGCTATGTAAATAGTTGTTATACTATATTGTTTAGGGAAGAATGACATAAAAAAAAAGCAATTACTTTGCATGTACCTTCATTCACGTGGACTCAGTGTAGTGCTTGGCACACAGCAAATTTAAGTTTTGCTTTATGGAACTTTCTTTTTTTTTATTTTATTCTGAATATTTTCAATCAGCGGTTGATTGAATCCACAGATGCAGAACCCGCAGATATGGAGGGCCGATGGTACCTTACATGTCTTTTGCATACACTTCTCTATCATGTATACCTAAGAGTGGAGCCCTGATGGCGCAGCGGTTAAGAGCTACTGCTGCTAACCAAAAGGTTGGCCGTTCAAACCCACCAGCCACTCCTTGGAAACCCTAAGGGGCAGTTCTACTCTGTCCGATAGGGTTGCTATGTGTCAGAATCAACTCGACTGCAATGGGTTTGTTTTCTGTTTTTGTTGTTTAATACCTAAAGGTAGAGTTACTGAACAATAAGATTATATATATACCACAGTTTTCCGACGTGATTGTACTTGGGAACTCTTCCAAAAAATTCAAAAACAAAAAACTCAGTGAATCTGCATCAAGAGCACCTATATTAGCTACTTTTTAGTCTATAACAAACCACACCAAAACTTAGCAGCTTAAAACAATCACCTTTTTCTTTTCTTTTCTCCCTCATGATTCTGTATATCAGATATCCGGGTAGCCAAGCAGAACAGTTTTTCTGCTGGGATCACTCACATGACTGAAGTAACCTGGCAGCTCAACTAGGGCCAAATGGGATAAAATGGCCTCACTTACACCTGGCAGTTGTTTCTGGCTCTTGACTGAGCCACATGTCTCCCGCAGGCTGTCCTTTTCACATTAGGGCAGTGCTCCAAAGGAGAGGGAGCTGACACTGTAGTACTTCCTGTGGCTTAGCCTAGGAAGTCATACAACATCGCTTCTGCTGCCTTCCATTGGTCAAAGCAAGTCACCAGGCCAGCCAAGGTTCAAGGTGGGGAAGAAATAAGTTCTGCTTATTGATGGGAAGGCCAGAAAAATATTGTGACCATTTTTTCCATCTACCATTTCCTGCCACCTAGCTATAATTATTTATATTTCTTTCACCTGCAAAATATGCTCAACCATGCCCCAAGAACCCCAAATATCTTATCTAATTATGGCATTATCCTCAAAGTCCAAGACCTCATTGTCCACATCAGGTCCAACTGAGGCTCCTTAAGTACAGTAGGTCTCGGTATGAACACCTGCAAAATAAAGTCAGATTATCTGCCCCCACACACCCAAAATCTAATAGTTAGACAGAACAACCACAATAAACACTTCTACTCAAAAAGGGAAGAATGGGAAGCACATAGATGTCACTGCTCCACAGCAATTCTGAAACACAGCTGGGTGCATGTTGCCACATTCCCCTAAACTGGAGATAAAGAAAGTTGCTTAATTAGTACTCATTTTTTCTCCCTGGGAATGGTTCCCTAGGCCATTTCTCTGAATGGCTGTTGGCTCTACATTCTTGCCTTATAGTTCAGACCTCTGAGATTTTTCTTTTCTATTAAAAATGTCCTGTGTTTGCAGTTGAGAAGCTCTATTAGCCTGTGTCCTACCTATAGAAATTTGGGGGCCCTGAGGTCTTTTTTTTCCCCCTGATTTTGAACCGTCTCTGTTCCATATAGTCCAAGCTGGTGATGTTTTCATTAGCACAACTTCCGTAAAATTTTAGTGGATTTCCTATGAATCTGATACAGCTATACTTAATGCTGAAACAGCCGTGTTTACAATTATTTTTGAGGCAGGCCTCTTTTCACTTTGGGCTGCAAGTCAGTCTACAGTGGGCCAATGTCCTTTTGTCCACTGAGAGAGTCTACCAGGCACTCCCTAAATCCCTTCACTCACTTATAGTACGATGTTGCAGGTAGACACTTGATTTGGACTTTGGTCCCAGACCTCATGTCATTTTGAGAATATTTCACTGACTCCAGAGACTGGGTATGAGAAACAGTTTTACCTTCCAACCCAGCAAATCTTGAATGCTTTATATTTTCTTTAACTTTTGCTTGTAAACTAAACAGTTCCTTCTTTACTTCATTTCTCTCCACCTATACCTTATCACGGTGCCCTGGTGGTGTAATGGTTAAGAACTTGGCTGCTAATCAAAAGGTCAGCAGTTTGAAGCCACCAGCTGCTCCTTGGAAACTCTATGGGGCAGTTCTACTCTGTCCTATAGGGTCATAATGAGTTGAAATCAACTTGATGGCAATGGAGTTTGTTTTTTAAATATTTATGCATATATTTATATGTAAATAAGTATAAATATTTAATATATAAATATTTATACATATATACATATATTTGTACATACATATATATGCTTATATATGTGTGTGTGTATGTATATATATATGCTTCACTAGTATTGTTCCTCTAGAGAACCCAGCCTAACACAGGAACCAAAGCGAATATGCTGATGCTCATACTGCTTGCTTTGTCATGGATAATAAAGTCCTTTGTCTCTGACCCAGGAGTCTTGGTCTTTGGCCAGCATACAGGAAACAGTACCAGGCTAATTTATTAGCTTGTAAGTAAGGAAAAATCAAATCCCAGACACAACAGTATCCAACTCCAGAAGGCATTCACAGTTTATTTTTCAATAAACCTGGAGTTAACACTACCAAAAT
Organism: Trichechus manatus latirostris; assembly: GCF_000243295.1. NCBI lineage: Eukaryota > Metazoa > Chordata > Mammalia > Sirenia > Trichechidae > Trichechus > Trichechus manatus. Next base: position 928,717 of record NW_004444089.1, read on the forward strand.
CTGGATGTGACCTGAAAAAAAAAAAAAACTCACTTTCCAAAGATATAATTAGGAACACAGTTATCTTTGCATTAATTTTTTTAATTCAGAAATATAATGTAAGAATTTAGAAGTTGAAATAAATCCTGTGAACATCTCTGTGCTCCTGTTACTGCACATCCCTAGAGCTGGCCTAGTCTCAGATCAAATGAAATACTGTAACATTATTATAAACTCTTTATTCTCTTCTTTTCAAGAAAATTTTATGTTTTGAGTCATTTATCAATCTAGCAGCAGAAAAATTCCAAAAACAGGCCAACTTCAACGTTCTACGTAATTTCTGAAAAACCATCGTAACCCTTTAGCTCTGTGATTTGCAAATACGTCTGTGTTGCAAAATAACAAGTCAGTTAAGAACAGGGATATAACAAGGGAAAAAAGAAAGATAAGTAACATACATACAGCACCTACCATATGCCAAGGAACTGTTATAAGTACTTTGGTGAGTGGCGTCTGTGGTCTTAAAAGCTTTGTGAGCAGCCATTTAAGATGCATCAATTGGTCCCAACCCACCTGGAGCAAAGGAGAATGAAGAACACCAAAGACACGAGGAAATTATTAGCCCAAGAGACAAAAGGGCCACATAAACCAGAGACTCCATCAGCTTGAGACCAGGAGAACTAGATGGTGCCCAGCTACCACCAATAACCACCCTAACAGGGAACACAACAGAGAGTCCCTGATGGAGGAGGAGAAAAGTGTGGAGCAGAACTCAAATTCATGTAAAAAGACCAGACTTAATGGTCTGACTGAGACTGGAGTAACCCCCAAAGCCATGGCTCCCAGACGCTCTGTTAATCCAGAACTAAAACCATTCCCAAAGCCTACTCTTCAGACAAAGATTAGACTGGACTATAAAACATAAAATAATACTTGTGAAGAGTGTACTTCTTAGTTCAAGCAGATACACGAGACCAGATGGGCAGCTCCTGTCCGGAGGCAGGATGAGAAGGCAGGATGGTACAGGAGCTGGTTGGACGGACACGGGAAACTTGAGGTGGAAAGGAGGAGTGTGCTGTCACATTATAGGGGTGCAACTAGGTCACATAACAATATGTGTATAAATTTTTGTATGAAAAATTAACTTGAGCTGTAAACTTTCACCTAAAGCACGTTAAAAAAATAAATAAATAGAAGTACTTTGCTGATATTTATGTGAAACATCATTATTGTTGTTGTTGCTTTAATTTCATGAGGAAATAGTATAGCCTAATGCTTACAAGCATGGGCTCTGGAACTAGATCATCTAGGGTCACATCTCAGCTCGCTGGTAATTAGCTCTGAAACCTGAGGCAAGTTACTCAACTTTCCTATGTTCCTTTCATCTCTTGGACTAATATTTTCTTTGTGTCTTTGGTGTTCTTCATTCCCCTTTGCTCCAAGTGGGTTGGGACCAATTGATGCTCGCCAGTTTTTAAGACCCAAGATGCCACTCATCAACTTCTCTACATGTTTCCTCATCTGTAAAATGGACATAATATTTGTCCCTACTTCACAGTGGTGTGGTGTTATTGAGTTGAAAAGGTTAACACATGTTAAGTGCTTACAACAATGCTATTTAATTTGAACTAATACTGTGTAGGTCAAAGAGAGTGAGTGAGTGAGTGAATGAGGAGGATAAGAGAAAAAAATGTTATTATGTGCAGGAGCAAGAATGCCTATTTGGAGTACTGTATTTTTGCAAATAATGTGCCCACACATAGAATGCACACAACATGCCTAGGAAAATGATACTTCAGGGGATTGTGCAGTTGGCAAAAAACCTATATTATGCATGTTATTTGCATAAAAATATAGTTTACTGTCAATAATCCAAAAGTCTGGGATGAAGGAATGAAGTACCCGAAATACCTGAATTTCTGAATAACTTTAAGTCGACTCCAGAAAAAAATTTTTTTTTCTTCAGTATCTTTTTTTCTTCTAAATTTTATTTCTTTTGTTGTTGTTGAGAATATATACAGCAAAATATACAACAAATCAAGTTTCTACATGTACAATTTAGTGACACTGATTAAATTCTTCCAGTTGTGCAGCCATTTTCATCCTCCTTTTCTGAGTTGTTCCTCCTCCATTAACATAAACTCACTGCCCTGTAAGGTTCCTATCTAATCTTTCAAGTTGCTGTTGTCAATTTGATCTCATTTAGATAGTTCTTAAAAGAGTAGAATGCTCAAGGCAGACCTTTTTTACTAGATAAGCTAAACTATTGTTGGATTTTTAAGATGACTTCAGGGGATATTTTTGGTTTAAGGTTTAAAGATTATCTCATGACAATAGTTTCAGGGGTTCATTCACCCTCCATGTCTCCAGAAAGTCTAGAATCCATGAGAATTTTAAATTTTGTTCTGCATATTCCCCCTTTTGATCAGGATTCTTCTGTGGACATCTTTGATCAAAATGTTCAGTAATGGTAGCCAGACACCATCCAGTTCTTCTGGTCTCAAGGCAAAGGAGGCAGTTGTTCATGAAGGCAATTAGCCACACATTCCATGTCCTCCTCCTTTTCCTGATTCTCCTTTTTCCTCTGTTGCTCCACGTAGATAGAGACCAGTTGTTGTGCTTTGGATGGCCATTTGCATTGCTTGCTTCAGCGTGTTAATAAAATATAAGAATCTAATTTTTTTACCCTAGCAAGTCCAGACCAGCAGAAACAATTAGATATTTTGTTTATAATAAAACTTTTTACATAACCTAAGAATCTCCATTATAATCATCACTTTTGTCCAGAACTTGAGGGTAAGGTGTAGAATATGAGTGGATTAAGACTGAATGTGCTTTGACCTAAAAAAAAAAAAAAAAAAGACTTGATTCTTCCTCCTAAATGCACAGTACAGTAAAATTATGTGTTTAGATGAGGTGTTTATATTGAGAAATAAAATTAATTGGGTCTGTTTAAAATACATTTACACTCTAAATAGTTATAATTAATGATGGCAACCCTTGATTATCCATGAAAAAATATTCCATTACACAAAGTAATACCTCTGTGCTGTCCAGACAGGTCCCAGACAAACCAAGAACAAAACCGAGTTAGAAACTGTGCCATGTAAAAACAGACAGGACGGATATGCTTATCACTGAATTATATAGCTGAACTATAAAGGTTGGGGAATTGTTTATTGTTTCATGTTATTTATGCCTTTGGTAGCATGAACAAATAGGCTAATTTGACATGGCAGTTATAAAACTCCTAGGAGCATTTATACCCAGAAAGATTAATAAATTATCTGAGTTTATTAAACAGAAACACACTGTGCACTTATTAATATAACGAATGTTTATTGAGCCACTGCTCTACGTCAGAGGTGGGGCTAAGCTCTGTGCATGTTTAAAGAATGGATGCAGGATATTCTCTGGATGCAAGAAAACAGGTTCACCAAGCAAATGTGGCAGATGCTAAAGCTGGGGTATCAACAAAGGACAGAAGAGGCAGAGATAATTCTGATCCAGGAGGGTCAATGAGGGAGGCCTGTAGACAGACTTGAGGAAGGAGTGAGACGAAAGGCATTTTACGCCTGGAAAATAATCAAGGCACAGAGTATGAAGGAAAGAGTGAGTGGCCCAGCTTAGCTGGAAAAGAACGGGCTTGGAGGACAAGTGGAGGGAGAGAAAGGAGGTGGTAAAAGCTGGTGGGGTCAAATTATGAAGGCCTTCGTCTGCCATGGCAAGAAGTTTGAATTCTGTGACCAGTGGGGAGCCATTAGGACTGTTGGAGGAGAGGAATGACTTGATGAATTCTGTCTTAGTCATCTAGTGCTGCTACAACAGAAATACCACAAGTGGATGGCTTTAACAAAGAGAAGTTTATTTCTTCACAGTAAAGTAGGCTAAAAGTCCAAATTCAGGGTGTCAGCTCCACGGGAAAGCTTTGTCTCTCTGTCAGCCTTCTCATCAGTCTTCCCCTGGACTAGGAGCTTCTCTGCGCAGGGATCCTGGGTCTAAAGGAAGAGCTTTGCTCCCAGCAAAGCTTTCTTGGGGGTATGAGGTCCCCCTGTCTCTCTGCTCGCTTCTCTCTTTCGTATCTCAAGAGATTGCCTCAGGATACAATCCAATCTTCTAGACTGAGTCCAGCCTCACTAACACAACTGCTGCCCATCCTCCCTCATTAACATCATAGAGGCAGGATTTACAACGCATAGGAAAATCACACAATACCAGGAATCATGGCCCAGTCAAACTGACACACATTTTGGGGGACATAATTCAATCCATGACAGATAGCATAGTAACTTTTTGGTAGCACTGTGCAAGATGAGCTGCAATAAGAGCGACAGAAGGCAGGAAGATCATGGAATCTGCTAGGATCACTTAGTCCTGAGATATTACCTGAGATCCAGAATAATATAGAAACAAGATAAATAATCCCACTCACAGTTTGAGCATAGTATCCTCATAATTTCCTGGACATTGCTTGCTATGTAAATCTGCTTAAATTTTATTGTATCTTCTTACCCTTTACAGCTATGCCAAATTTTTCTTTTCCTTTTCTAATCAGAGTAAAACACAATACAGAGGTGCTTACAGTGACAAGTAGCAAACCCCTGCCCTATTCCCCCACATCTCAGTCCTAAGGATCCTTTTAAACAGCTCGTAAATGTCCACTTACTCAAAGCCTTTCCGTACTAACTGGAAAGAAGGTGCTTATTTTCTCATTTCTAGTCAACTGACTCTGATATGAACGCTCCGCTTTCCAGACAGGAACTTCTAGGCAACGCATATGTGTTACAAAAATCTTTTTCAGTGTTTGAACTACTCCATGTCAACTTGCTTTGTCAAAGGGCTTGCTTCTTTGAGGCCTGTTTTACACGGAGGCGGTGTGGTCCAGCGGAAACAGTACGGGCCTTCCTACTCAGACCCACCTGATTCCCTACTCTGCTAGAGGGTAACCACAGCCAGCTTACTTAAGTGATTTCCTCTTGGTTGCCTGATTTTAAAAAATGGATGTAGGTAGATAATATCCCAAAATATTCACCTCAGTGCTAATCCTTTCTTCTGCTTTCCCTAACTACTGTTTTGTGAAATATAAAATAACCACCAACCAAACCAAACTCACTGCCATCAAGTTGATTCCAACCCATAGCGACCCCCTAGGGTTTCCAAGGCTATAAACTCTATGGAAGCAGACTGCTACGTCTTTCTCCCTCGAAGCCACCGCTGGTTTTGAACTGCCAATCTTTCAGTTAGCAGTCTATTGGTTTAACCACTGCACCACCAGGGATCCTTAAAATAACCACAGAGCAATGCATAAAACATATATATAGTTTAAAAACCAATTCTAAAGTAACCACCAACTAAGTCAGGGGACAGAGCACTGTCCGCATTCCCCCCCGCCCCCGTCCCCGATGGTGTTCAACATCACTAGCCATTAAGGAAATGCAAATTAAGACCACAATGAGACATCACTACACACCTATCAGAACAACTAAAATTTTACAAGTATCACCACCAAATGGGCAAGGATGCAGAGAAACTGGATCTCACACCCACTGCTGGTGGGATGTGAAATGGTACAGCCACTCTGGAACCACTTGGGCACTTTCTTAAAAAACTAAACACACGCTTAACCATACAACCCAGAAATTGCACTCTGGGGCTTTTATCCTAGAGAAGTGAACATTTACGTCCGCCAAAAAAAGCTATACATGAACGTTTATCGTGGCTTTACTTGTAATAGTCAAAAACTGGAAACAATCAAATATTCTTCAATAGGCGAGTACCTAGATAAAAGGTGGTCCATTCGAACCATGGAAATTACTCAACACAAAAAGGAAACGAACTTGATACACACAACGACTTGGGTAGATCTCAAGGGCATTATGCCGAATGAAAAGGTCACATGTTGATTCCATTTATGTAACATTCTGGAAATGGCGAAATTAGAGGTGGAAAAGAGATTGGTGGTTGCCAGGGATTGGGGATAGCTGGGGGAAGATCGGGGACTGTTACTATAAAGGGGAGTATGAAGGAGATCTTTGTGGTGATGGAATAGTGCTGTATCTTGATAGTGGTGATGGTTATACAAATCTACACATATGATGAAATAGCTTCTAAGCACACACATACGCCCCCGAGTGGTGCAAACACTTAACGTACTAGACTGCTAACTGAAACAGTGGTGGTTCGAGTCCACCCAGCGGCACCTGGGAAGAAAGGCTGCCAATCTACTTCTAAAAAAATCAGCTACTGAAAACCCTACAGGGCACAGTTCTACTCTGACACCCATGGGGTAACCAGGAGTCAGAAGCAACTGGACAGCAACTAGTGACAGTGGGGTACACACATAGATTGTACTAATGTCAATTTGTACCTACACTTATGTAAGAAGTCACCATTGGGTGAAATAGAATGAAAAGTGAGGCGACCTCTCTGTACTATTTTTACAACTTCCTGTGGATCCACAATTACTTCAAAATAAAAAAACTTTTTTAAAGAATTCTAAAGTAACCACCATCTACGTCAGAAGTTAGGGCAGTGTCCCTGCCCCTCGTGCTCCTCCCCATTCTTAACCCTCTCCCTTCACGTGACAGCTAATTCCTTGCTTCTCCTTATCTATTTGCCACCTACACTTGCTTCCTAAATAATATGGTTTATTCTTGCCTAATTTGAACTTTATACAAATGGAGTCAGTTGCATGAAATCCTTTGCGTCTGGCTTCTTTCACTAAACGTCACGTTTATTAGTTCCATCCAAGCTGTGTGTGGCCGTATTCCAGCAAACGAGTGTGCTACAGTTTAGGTGTCCACTGTACTCCAGATGAACGTTTGGGTTGTTTCCAGTTTGGGGCTATTATGAGCAATGCTGTGGTGAAAATTATTGTACCCTGGTGCACTTATGCATGCATTTTTCTAGAGAATATACACAGGAAAGAAACTGCTGGGTCAGGGGTAGGTTTATTTTCAACTTTAAAAGATAATGAGAACGATTTTCTGAAGAGTGACACCACTTTTCACCTCTATCAGCAGTGCGGAAGAGTTCTTGTTGCTCTTTTCCATATTGAAAGACTGATTTCAGCCATTCTGGTGGGTGTGTAATCACACCTCATTTGCATTTTCCTGATTACTTTAGGTTGAATGCTGTTTTATTTATGGACCATTTTTATTGTCTCTGTTGTGAAGTGTCTGTTCAAGCTTTTCTCCATTTTCTATTGGGGTATGTGTCTTTTCCTTATGGATTGGTAGGAATTCTTTATTCTGGATACTAATCCTTTGATAAACAAAGAAAAGACTGAAGTTGTCAAGGATTTCATTTTACTTGGGTCTACAATCAACACGCATGGAAGCAGCGGTCAAGAAACAAAATGACACATTGCATTGGTCAAATTTGCTGCAAAAGACCTCTTTAAAGCGTTAAAAAGCAAAGATGTTACACTAAGGACTAGGGTGCATCTAACCCAAGCCATGGTGTTTTCAATCACCTCATATGCATGTGAAAGCTGGAAAATGAATAAGGAAGACCAAAGAAGAATTGATGCCTTTGAATACTGGTGTTGGCAAAGAATATTGAATATACCATGGGCTGCCAAAAGAACAAACAAATCTATCTTGGAAGAAGTACAGCCAGAATACTCTTTGGAAGCGAGAACAGCGAGACTTCATCTCGCATACTTTGGACATGTTATCAGGAGGGATCAGTCCTTGGAGAAGGACATTATGCTTGGTAGGGTAGGGGGTAATAGAAAAGGAGGAAGATCCTCAGTGAGATGGATTGACACAGTTGCTGCAACAATGGGCTCAAACATGACAATGATCATGATGATGGAGCAGGATGGGGCAGGGTTTTGTTCTGTTGTATACAGGGTTGCTATGAGTCAGAACCAACTCAAGGGCATCTAACAACAACAACAAATCCTTTGTCTGTGGCTTGTCTTTACTCTCTTTCGCTGTTCTCCTGTCCCCACTTCAGCATTTGTGATGCCCTCCCACCCCCTTTTTCAGTCAAAGGCACCCATCAGAATCAGTAATAGGAATGTTAAGAAAAATAAATAGCATCAGCTTTTGAATTCCTAAATAGATTTTTTAAAACCGTATCAGTAAAATCATTTTAAAAATATAACCTTTCATTATTACAGAAAGAAGCAGTATCTGTGCATTGCAAACATTAGGGAAAAAATCAACATGCAAAAATAAATAAGTAAAAATTTCATATTTCTGCCACCGAAAGACCCTCACTGTAGCATCTTAGTGTAGAGTCTTCTGGATCTGAAAATGGGCTTATATTGTATGTATTAGCTTCCCGTGACTCTTAAGGAAAATTACCACAAACAGTGGCTTAAAACAACCAAAATTTGTTATGAGGGAGGGGAGGGGTGGGGATGGAAAAACACTAAATAGACAATGGATAAGTGGTAACTTTGGTGAAGGGTTTTAGGTGCAGGGGGAAGAAAACCAACTGAAATTTACTCTCTCTCAGTTCTGGAGACCAGAGCCTGAAATCAAGGTGTTGGCAGGGCCATGCTCCATCTAAAGACTCTAGGGAAGAGCCCTTCTTTGCCTCTTCCAGCTCCCGGTACTTTTTGGTTTGTGGAGGCATAACTCCAATCTCTGCCTCTGTCTCCAGAGTGCCTTCTTTTCTGCGCCCCTGTGTGTCCTTGTCTGTCTCTTATCAGGACACTCTCACTGGATTTAACTGAAAACCAAACTCGTTGCCGTCGAGTCAATTCCGACTCATAGCGACCCTATAAGACAGAATAGAACTGCCCCATAGGGTTTCCAAAGAGCAGCTGGTGGATTCAAACTGCTGACCTTTTGGTTAGCAGCTGAGCTCTTAACCACCGCGTCACCAGGGCTCCCTCATTGGATTTAGGGCCCACCAAATCCGGTATGGTCTCATCTTGATCCTTACCTTACTTATATCCTAAAAAGACCTTATTTCCAAATAAGATCTCATCAAAGGGTCTGGATAGACATGAATTTAGGGGGGACACTACTCAATTCATTCTACTGTGTGTAAGTCTTGTAATCTGCATTTTTCAGTACATGATCTCTACCTTTCTACAGTCAAAATTTTCCATTCAACCCAAACATGTAAGAATTATTTTAAAACAACAAACCTTGGTTTGTTGGGTTTTGTTTTTATTTTCATTTTTGTTTGGAAGACTCAAAAGGCAAAGTCTTGAAGAAGCAGGTCACAAAGTCCATCCTTAACCAGTAGCTGGGGAGGAGAAGAGAGCTGGGTGGGATTAAGAAAAGCAGGTGGGCCCTCCACCTGGAGGAGCAGAAAGTTGGCTCAAGAGACTGCCTGGCCCCTGCCGAGGTGAACACCCTTAATCGCAGCAGCAGAAAGTGAGCTGGGTGCTCAGCCAAAGCTAGCAACTTCCCCTGCCGTTAGTGGGCACTGTGTGTTGGGCCAAGCAGCTATGATTGTTTTGCTACGTCCTGAGAGGCATCCCAGAAACAGTGAGCAATGGGCCAGGTGACTCTCAGCAGGAGTGGTGCCTGTCAGCACCTTCAGACTCTGTACAGCCCATCGGGACTCCAGAGTGGCCCAGGAGATATGTATATGTCCCGAAATGTACTCCTGTTCTTGAGGAAATCATCGTGTACCTCTAGGGGTTGTTGTAAGGATTAAATCACATACCTCAAAGCACCTGGAACAATGTCAGCCTCAGCTCTGTGGACGTTAGTTCCCCTCCCTCCTAAGCAGGGTAGGTAGGGCCGATCTCTAACTCCAATTACACGGTAATTGGCAGAGTGTCATTTTTACCTGTACAAAGCCTCCTATTTCATGATGCTAACGTAATAGTTAACAAGAGAGGAAAAAGAAACACCGTTAACTACATTGTATGTCTATAAGTAATAAGGGTGATTCTCCTGAGGGTTGGCAACCTGACTCTGAACCAAATTCCAGAAAGAGGAATTTCCATACCTGTAAAAAGTGTGGAGCAGCCTCAATCCTCCTCATCTAACTTCACGGGGGAAGGAGAAAGAATCATTATCAGCATCAACAGCCCAAGACTGATTCCTGTGAGGCAGAGGTCAGACATACCTCCACCTCCAACCTTTTTACCAATTCTGACACCAGCCATCCCTTCCACAGCACCCTCTACTTCTCTGCTGGGTTTAATAATTCATTGCACCGGCCACACAGAGCTCACACACAATACTCACGATTACGAGGTTTCCTAGAGAGGTACCAGGTTACAATTCAGGATCAGGAACAACTCACGATACAAGTATTTGATCAGGACAGCTTCTCTGCTGTGCCCACAGGCAGGCCTCTCCCTGGCCGTTGGCCCCTTAGGCCCTCAGACATCTTGAGCTGGCCCCAGCCTCTGCCCGCCTAGGGCAAGTGTTACAAAGCTCTTTAGCTCTACCAATAAGTGCCCAGAGGCACCCCACCCTGCCACAAGCCTCCTGTCCAAAGGCGCTCAGCTCTCTCACTCTGCTCCACGGATCAGCAAGCCTAGCTCCACCAAGTGCCCAGAGGCATACCACTGTAACCGTCTTGCTCTGTGGGCCAAGAAGCCCACTGCACCGCCTCACACCAGTCTCCTGGTTCTGCTGCCACCGTTTCTTTGTTGCTGCTTCTCAGCATCTCACGCCATTTCCAGTGTTACAACTCTCTCTCTCTGTCTCCTGGGTCTAGGAGGTTCTCAGCACAGGGATCCCCTGCCCAAAGGACACACTCCACTCCTGGCTCTTCTTTCTCCGTGGTAGTGAGGTCCACCCCCTTGCTCTGGGATTGGCTCTCTTTTAAGCCTAGCAGGATGGCAAAACTGACTAATTTTCTTTTGAAGGTTCCATGCATCTTACTTGCATTATTAATAAGCTGTCCAGTCCCCTTGGTGGACCACAAGCACCTTATTTAGATAGTCCCACCCAATCATTTTGTTGGAGTCACAAGACCATGCCAAGAAAGGCCATATAAAAGCAATTCATCACACCGCAATACCTTTTTGAGCAATGGTGATATCAACGGAAAAAGCATACAGCCTCCCTTCTTAGAAGATCAGCACTCATTTGGATGTGTAAATTCTTGTGTTTGTTATTCAAGTTTCTAAGTTTCATTATTATATAATTGACCTCATGAATATCCTGAGACATCTGTCATTGCCTAAGATGCTTTAAATCCGCTTTATAGTTCTCAGAAATCATCAGAGCCACAAAAATTCTATCTGGGCTACAAAATTGTCATTGTTACATTTAGCAGTTTAACCTCTTCCATTACCAAGCAACAAATAACATCAGTATTTACAGAATAAACACCAGGAACCTGGCATTGTTATAGGCATTCATGTCGCAAAGGAGAGATTAGACATGGTCCCTTGAATTCTGGGTTCTGAGATCTAACCAGAAAGATAAGAAACCTTATCAATGAGAGCAATATACACACATGGGAAAGGTCAACTAAAAACATGCTTAATAATTTTTACAATAAGCATAGGCTTTTAAAAGGCCAAATTTGAAAGGAAAATATTTTATTAATTTTTATATGTGTTTCTTAGATTTGTTCACATTTATTATGACTTCTTTAATGTATTGGTTTCCTAGGCCTGCCTTAACAAAATACCTCAGAGTGGGTAGTTTATGAGAACAGAAATTTATTGCAGTTCTGGAGGCTGGAATTCAGGGGTCGCCAGGGCCATGCCCTCTCTCAGGGGGCCCTCGGGGAAGATCCTTCCTTGTCTCTTCCAGCTTTTCGTAGCCCCTAGGCATTCCTTGGTGTCCTTGGTAGATTCGTCTTCCCTCTGCCTGTATCTGTCTGTGCTCCTCTTGTATAGGACGCCACTCATATTGGATTAGGACCCACCTTACTTCAGTGCGACCTTATGTTATCTTACCTGATAACATTCTCAAAGGCTCTGTTTCCAAGCAAGGTCATGTTCAAAGGTGCCAGGGGTTAGGACATCAACATATCTTTTGGTGGGGCACAATTCAAACCACAATAATTAAGTTCCTAGTAAGTTTTTATTTTTATTTTTGCTTTAAATTTTACTATAGCATATTCGTTAAGCTTTAAGAGGAGATGATGAAACCAAAGGGGAATGAGTAAAAAAAAAAAAAAAAATTTAGGTGACATATTTTCTTGCAAGGAAAGAAATCCTTCAATGACCACACTTGAGTTTTGAATTATATATAAGCTATTGTTATAATCTTTATATTATAATAATATTTGCTTATTTAGTCATTCAACGAGAACATCTCTTAGAGGGAGGTACATACATGGTGCCCATTTCACATTAAAAAAAAAAGTACGATATACATGAGGGGTCATGTGACTTCTCCAAAGTCACCATTAGTCATAAAGGCAGAGATCAAGCCTACTAACTTACCGCGGTCCTTTGATGTGCCCACTTCACTCTGTGTTCACTGATTTTAAAACGTGCCTACTTCAGATCATTTCCAGTTTTTGTTTTTTTAAAATAGCTGATTATAGTTATGTCTTTAGTGGCTGAGAGAAATATCTTCGTTTGTACAGGTCCATGCTTTCTCAAAGGATATTAACATTCTTTGCAAACTTAGAAACGGAAGGGGTCTTTGGGATCTAGTCCAACACTCTCGTGTTATAGAGGAAGAATCTGAAGCTCCGAGACAGGAACAAAGGCGAACAAGGGCTTAAAAATGAATCCTGTGAGAAAAACTTAAAGACATTGAAATTATCTTCTTCAAATGGTTCACTTAATACTGGTCTTTGAGTATGAGAATTACGATTCAAGACAGGGAAGTCCTTTACTTCTCTCTGTCTCTACCAAAAACAAAACAAGACGGAATGAGTTTTTATTAGAGTCAACATCAAAGAATGAGGCTAAATACAAGAAGGAATTTTCTGGTAATCAGAATGATGAAGAAGCCCTGGTGACACAGGGCTCGGCTGCCAACCAAAAGGTCAGCAATTCAAATCCACCAGCCACTCTTTGGAAACCCTATGGGGCAGTTCTCCTCTGTCTTATGGGGTCACAATGACTCGGAATGGGAGACCAAGGGAGGTTTATTTTTCCTTTTTTTTGGGGGGGGGAACTTTACTGAGATATAACACATATCATAAACTCACACATTTAAAGCGTAAAATTCAGTGGATTTTAGTATATTCATAGTTAAGCAACCATCAACACGATCCATTTTAGAACATTTTTGTAAACTCAAAAACAAAAAACCAAACCGTACCCTTTAGGTATAATTTCCCTACTCCCTTTTCTTTTCCAGCCCTAAGCAACCACTAATTTTGCTTTCTATCTCTATAGCTTTGCCTATTCTGAACATTTCATATAAATGGATACATATAATATGTGGTCCTTTCTGACTAACTTCTTTCACTTAGCATACTATTTTCAAGGTTCATCTATGTTGTGGAATGTGTCCGTGCTTCATTCCTTTTTACTGTCAAATAACATTCCATTGTATGGCTATGCTACATTTTGTTTATCCATCATCAGTTGATGGACATTTGGTTTGTTTCCACCTTTTGGCTACTATCGCGTACAAGTTTTTGTATGGACGTGTAATTTCAGCTGCCGAGTCAAATGGTTATTCTGTGTTTAACTTTTTGAGGAACAGCCAGATTATTTTCCAAAGTGGACTCACCAGTTTCCATTCCCACCAGCAGAGTAAGAGGTTTCCCATTTCTCCACATCCTCACCAACACTTGTTATTGTCTGTCTTTTTTATTATAGGCTAGTGAGTTACTTTGAGGACTAAGGTGCGCCTGACCTAAGCCATGGTATTTTCTATAGCCTCATGTGCATGCAAAAGCTGGAGAATGACTAAGGAAGACTGAAAAATTGAAGCATTTTTATTATGGCGTTGGTGAAGAATATTGACTATACCACAGACTGCCAGAAGAAGGAACACATCTGTCCTGGAAGAAATACAACCAGAATGCTCCTTGCGAGCGAGGATGGCAAGACTTCATCTCATATACTTTGACCATGTTATCAGGTGGGACCAGTCCCTGGAGAAGGACATCATGCTTGGTAAAGTAGAGGGTCAGCAAAAAAAGAGGAAGGCCCTCAGTGAGATGGATTGACACAGTGGCTGCAACAATTGGCTCAAGCATAACGATTGTGAGGATGGCGCAGGACTGGGCAGTGTTTCCTTCTGTTGTACATAGGGTCACTATGAGTCGGAACCAACTCAAATGCACCTAACAACAACATGGAGTGTGAAGTGGTGTTTCAGTGTGGTTTCGATTTGCATCTCCCTGACAACTAATGACACTGAACATCTTCTCATGTGCTAATTGGCTATTCGCATATACGCTTTGGAGAAATGTATATCCAGATTCTTTTCCCATGAAAGATTTCTTCTTGAGAGGTTAAATGCAGATCAGATTCTTATCTTTCTGGGTTGTTTCAGATTTAGCCGCCTATTGTATCAATTTATATGAGTTCTAATTACATGAATTAGAATTCTCCAGGTCCTTTCTAGTTCAGCGAATGTACAACTTAAAAGACTTTTCGTATCTACAGCTTGATTTGAATAGAATGGAACTTGAAGACAAAATGCAACCAAAGGTCCTACTTTCCGCAGAGACGAACTTTCGAGTAGAGAGTCTACGGAGATACATTTCAGGAAGTCCCTTCAAGTGGCAAGTTGTGCAGAATAGGGGTTTGCAACGGCTATTGGTGCAAAACACGGCACAGAAAGGAGCCAGCAGCCGAACGTGCTTCATTTCCCGTGGCACTTTGAAACACTGCCTGAAAAAATACACCCAGCTTAAGTTTGAATTGGAGCCCTGGTGGCGTAGTGGTTAAGAGCTCGGCTGCTAACCAAAAGGTCAGCAGTCTGAATCCCCCAGCCGCTCCTTGGAAACCCTATGGGGCAGTTCTACTCTGTCCTACAGGGTCGCTATGAGGTGGAATCAACTGGATGGCAATGGCTTTGGTTTTGTTTTGTTTTGTTTAACGTCTGAATTACAATATTATCACGTGGTCCATCCTCAACCCCAGCTCAAATGGTTTACTTGCTGAGTGAGTTATTTCCTCAAATGTACGATATAGCATGAAAATATGCATCCCAAGAGAAGCAATGCAGTCGGGTCCCGTGTGACCCTGCTCTTGAAAGGTGCTACCTTACCTGGGAAAAGCCAGCACTTTGCTTCCAGATCTTTCCCTTCCTTTCCATAATGAGTTTGTATGTTGCTTCATTTAAATGTAAACATTTTAAAATACTTTTAAAGTAATTTGTTTAAAATCAACATACCTAAAAATAAGGTTAATGATGGTAGAAGGAAGTGTGCCCCGTCTGTGGGTGGGTAAACGCAGTGGTAAGATCTGGGAGTTAGAGTGAGAAGTTATGACTTCTTCTGGTGTCGCTGAAGGCACCACAGTGGATCATTGGAACAGAAATTTCAGCTCATTGAATATTTAAGTATTAAGGACAGGAGGTTTCCTTTTTTAAAACAAAAGACCATTCGTATTATCCATCCCGAACACGTATACTTGAGTTCCTGGGTGGTGCAAACAGTGGTGTTGACAGAAAGGTTGGCAGATGGAGTCCATCCAGAGGCGCTGTGGAAGAAAGGCTTGCCGATCTACTTCTGAAAAATCAGCCATTGAAAACCCTGTGGAGCGCAGTTCTACTCTGCCATACATGGGGTCACCAAGAGTTGGAGCAACCCATCAGTAAATAGCAACCAGTGACATGTACCAAACCAAAACCAAGCCCACTGCCGTCGAGTCGATTCTGACTCATAGCAACCCTATGGGACAGAGTAGAACTGCTCCATGGGGTTTCCAAGGCTGCAAATCTTTACGGGAGCAGACTGCCACGTCTTTCTCCCGTGGAGTAGCTGGTGGGTTCAGACCGCCGACCTTTCCGTTAGCAGCTGAGCGCTTCAACCACTGCACCACCAGGGCTCCTTGTAACACATACACCACACTCAGATAGTAGCATTAAAGAAAATGTTGTAAAGACTATGAACAGCTTGCAGGATTAGAACTTGAAGTTAGCTGAAGAAGGATGACCTATCTAAATAACCATTTTAGAGTTTCCGTTTCAAAAAGGAGAGGAAGAACAGGCCATGGGGTCTTCTGATTATCCAAGATTCCCTCAGCCTTCTGTGGCTAGATAAGGTGGAATAAAAGGCAAACAAGACCATAATGCAAAATATCTACCACAGCTCTCTCTTTTACCTGCTTTTCTAGCCTACTTTTGTCTTCCCTGATGCTTCTTACCCAACTACTCCCACTTGCTGTGCCTGCTGATGGAGAAATTGGTAGATATTCCCCCTGAATCCGGTCTTTAGCGTAGGGCTGGAATGCCCAAGGGTCAGCCAGGTAAAGGGGCAACCAAGGTCTATCAGCCAAACCAAAACCAAACCCACTGCTGTCAAGTTGATTCCAAGTCACAGCGACCCTATAGGCCAGAGTAGAACTGCCCCATAGGGTTTCTAAGGCTGTAATCTTTACAGAAGCAGACTGCCTCATCTTTCTCCCGGGTCTACCAGCACCTTCAATAAAATCAAGCAACTATATCATAGAGGCGGCAGGAACTGCTCAGATTCATCCTTTTAAAATGTTCTTTATACATTTTACAATCTCCTTGTAATCATTCACTGACTCCTAACCTGCATAAATTCTGGTTTTGGACTCTTGGTAGGCTTCTTAGGAAAAACACCACAAGGACGTCTCACTGCCATTCTGGCTGCCTGAGAGCAAAGCCAAAATGTCAGAACAGGCAACATAGGATAGAAGAGTGGACGAAGAAGCAAGGAGCGGTGCTGAAGACCTTCAGAATTTGCAGAGAGACCTTCAAAGTGCTTAAACCTCACATTTTGCCAAGAAAAACTGAAAGGAGTCTGTATATGTCTTATGAAACAAAAAACCAAAAACGTAGTTTGGTTTTGATTAAGTTTCTGTGAGAATTAATGAACAGAATGATGAAACTAAATGAAAAATTAGCTATGGAGCACAGCTCTAATCGGACACACATGGGGTCACCGGGACTTGGAGTCAACTCAGTACCAACTAGTTACCAGTAACACATATTGGTCATCAAGGACTAGGACCATATAGGCCAAACTTGATAACTTAATATGTCATATACAAACCAAAATACCATAAACTTATTTAATAGGGAATTTCCTTTTGCTTCCATCTAAATTTACTTTTTTCTGTTTGAGATACCATTTTCTCTTTTCAATATTAAGTAGTAGAATAGAATACAAATCTATAGGCAACTATTCATATAGTTTCAAAACTGAAGTTGATGGTACATTTGTCCCCAATCTGAGGAGCCCTCAACAGCATGAGTTTTGAGTTCTCAAAGGACAGTAGCGTCTTTCCTTTCTACATGCCTTGGATAAGCTTGGCTTAGCCGAGAATATCTGAATACCAGTAAAGCTTGTATGGATGGCAAACTGAAATGTGCCAGCAGCAGCGTAGCACTGCTGACCTGAAGCGGGTCATAATTGCAGACAGGTCTCCATGGTAACTCCTCTGACCCATGAGGTCAGAACTGTGGGATTAGTGACATCCCACGACTGGAGCAACCACAGTGCTGAGAACAGCTTTGACTACTGTAAGTAATCCCCAAACCTCAAAAGCAGGTGAAAAAATTTAAGAACTTAGACTCTACCAAAGAACAAATCAGAGTGATACTGGAGGGAAAGTCTTTCCGTGTGAGATCCAGAAGGCGCCTTTAGCTCTTTCACCTCCCGTAGTCACCACAGTGGTGCCTGAGAGGAAGGAAAAGTCAGAAAACGATCCTGAGAACCTACTAGACAGAGACCAAGAGTGACAGAATGAGAATTCCATGCCTGTTCATGTTCCTGGGTATTTTTCCTTAAATTAGCTCCTGACTGTCTCTACATACTTAAGAAAGCATCACAATTAGAGTTGTCCTAGAGAATGCAGACTCTTGTCCTCATTACCCACGTAGCATCCTGAACAGTCAGAAACGAGTTTTTCTTCCATTTAGGTGGTTCCGGGGGAAAAGCCTTTCCAGGACCCATGTATGGACACAGCTGTTTTCCCTGATCCGGATCCTTGCAGCACCCAAGTAAGACTCCGATCATCAGGTATATTTCAGCTCTGTCTCTGGCCATTGCTATTTGTGTTCTTTTTCCTTCATAACAAAACGCTCCTATTAAGTTCTCTACAATTACTTTTGTTTCTTGATAATTTCACTTTCTATTCGCCAGTTAACCAAAATCCCATCCACCAGGATTTTCCACCCTGCTTCCTATAGAAAAAGCACTTAAAAGCAGTCTGCCTCTTAGGGGCTTCAATTTCTCACATGTCTTAAAGTGATCTGTTTAAAATCCTTAGAGTTCCCACTTCAGACCTCTGTACATTGATTGTAGTTGTGTCCTCTCAGAAGCTGGGGGAACGTATTATCTTAATGTTGAGAGATCACAGAGAAAACATAATTCATTTTAACTGTGGGAAAACTAAATCACTAGTGAGAAGACTACTAACCTACTGGTGATTAGAGCTGCCTCTTCTATAATTCAATCCCCAACTAAACCCCAAAACCCAAACCCGTTGCCGTCGAGTTGATTCCAACGACCCTACAGGACAGGGGAGAACTGCCCCATAGGGTTTCCAAGCAGTGGCTGTGGATTTGAACTGCCGACTTTTGGTTAGCAGCCAAACACCTAACCACTGCGCACGAATCCACCAGCCACTCCTTGGCAAGTCTATGGGGCAGTTCTACTCTGTCCTATAGCGTCGCTATGAGTCGGAATCGACTTGATGGCAACAGGCAATCCCTAACTAGATGTAAAAAAGTTAAAATGTCTTCTTACATCTTACAAAAAATGTCATCCTACAAAGAAAATTATTAGATGCGCTAGTCCCTGAGTAGCGCGAGTGGTTTGTGCTCAACTATTACCCTAAAGGTTGGCAGTCTGAACCCACCCAGTGGCGCTGTGGAAGCAAGGGCTGGCAATCTGCTTCCATAAAGATTACAGCCACAAAAACTCTATGGAGCGCAGTTCAACTCTGTAACACACGGGGTCACCATGAGTCAGAACTGACTCAACAGCAGCAGGTTCGCGTTGGTAGATCATATACAGTTCTTGATAACAGTAGTAGTGAGACAGTGGTATATGGGGCATTGTGTTAAGATCAAATGGACTCAGCGGCAACGGGTTTGTGTTAGGATTCCAGAAGAGTTAAACGTGTGGAACACAGTTATAAACCCTAAATGAAGAATACCAAAGTGACCAAATAATTGTCATAAAGCTCACGCATCTTACTCTACAGGAAATATGCTCAGCCCTCTACCCTGTGCCTACTTCACACTACCTAACGGACTTGGTTATCTGGTTTACAAAGCGCACAGCAGCTTAGACCCAGCACAGATGATGAGAGAGACTGACTAGCAGAGACAGCTTTCGTTTTATGTTGGCAGCTACTGTAAGGGACAACTGACTGACAGGGAGAATGGCAGAAAAAGGGAAAAAAAATAAAACCTTCTAAAAAGCAAGCAGAGATTTAAAAAGACCTCAAATCCCAGAAACCCTGAGCAATTTAATTTGAGGACAAGCAACCCTAAACGGCCTCTGAAGTCATCACTGTATTACAATACTGTATGATAATGGACTTAATGATCCTCAAATATGGGAGCTGGGAAGATGTCCTAGGGATCTAGCTCAATGCTCCCAACTTACAGATGAGAAAATGGAGGCCTAAAGAGCCCATTCAAGGATCATAGATGGTTAGTAGTAAAGCTATAGTTGGAGCCAGGATCTACTGATCCCAAGACCCAGCTCTTGTCCTATGAAACCAACCTCGGAAAGGGGAAAATAAATGTTTTAAAAGGCTATGAAGGATTTAATAAATGTCTACAAACTTTTCATGAAAAACTGGTTGAGTGTTTTTAATATTAAACTCTGAAATAACTACTTTTCCAGAAAATCAATTTTTATGAAGCAATATATTCTTGGATGCTCAGATGTCACCTCTTCAGACCACCCTATTAAAAACAGTACCCTTTTCACTTCCTATCTCCTTAGAGAAAACCAGTTGCAGTCAAGTTGATTCCAACTCATGGCAAACCCATGTATGTCAGAGTAGAACTGTGCTCCATAGGGTTCTCAATGGCTGATTTTTTGGAAGTCGATCACCAGGCTTTTCTTCAAAGGAACCTCTGAGTGGTCTTGAACTGCCAATCTTTCAGTTAGTAGCTGAGTTTGTTAACAATTAGCACATCTCAGGGACTCCACTGTATCTCCTTACCTTGACATAATATGCTTTATGACCTATCACCATATGAAATTTTTTAAAATAGTAATATATAGATATCTACATATATATACACTTGTATCTTTCCTGTAAAGCTTCTTCTAAAGTTAACAGCTTAAGTATTATTTCTTTTCTTCTAGTTTTTTAAATAAAACCGTCCTCTTCCTTCCCCCAGAAAAGATTTAGCCATTATTCTCTATCTAATAACCACTAAATAGTCAATTCACACAGGCAGAGTCCTTGGTAGAACAAGAGTCTCTACAAATTGAGTCTAGTAACCAGCCTAAATGATAATATAATGAGATCCCTTTATAATAGTAGTATTTAGGTATAAGTACCAATACTCCTATTTTAAGCTAATTGTGTTCTATTAAAAAAATTTTCTATATGTATTTATATTTTAAGACAAAATACTTGGCCGATGGTATAACTGCACCCTTGTAACGCGGCATTTTTGTAACATGGTTCCAAATATTACTCTATTACAAATATTTACATGGCAGATAGGACTTAAAACACATTCCTGGTTTTCCCACTCTCTCTCCATGTTCTTTGAAAGCACCTCCTCCTCTCTCCTCTCCCGTTGCTGTCGAGTCAATTCTGACTCATAGTGACCCTATAGGACAGAGTAGAACTGCCCCATAGAGTTTCCAAGGAGCAGCTGGTGGAGTCGAACTGCTGACCTTTTGGTTAGCAGCCGAGCTCTTAACCACTGCACCACCAGGGCTCCTCTGAAAGCATAGGGGCAATTATATCTGAATAATCAAATAAAAACTTAAGCGTAAACAAAATTGATTAAATAAATGCTTAGATTGAGATGGCAAGAGGGTGGTGTCTTACAACTTAGTATTAGTTTGATCTAATTTCTTTAAATGACTATTTTAACTCCATATTGTTAAAGACATGTTTCCAGGTGAAAACTGTAGACATAGATTAGATGGTAGGAGACTTAAATGTTTGAAGAAAATTTAGAGAAAATAGTTATTCCTTAGCACCAAGTAAATTGTACTATTCCTAGGGAATAAAATAAAAACAGCCCCTTCCAACTAGGAAGATGTTTGTGAAATTGACTTCTTCTTTAACATTCATGTCTACTTGTTCTGACTATCCTTATACTCATCGGCATATTTCTAGGTGTTTAAAAAAAAAAAAACTTACAATCAGACATCAAAAGGCAACTAGAATGTAAGATTACTCATGTTAAATGGCAGTCCCTAGGTAGTTCAAATGGTTAACATACTCGGCTGCGAACCAAAAAGTTGGAGGGTCGAGTCCACCTAGAGGTGCCTCAGAAGAAATGCCTGGCTATCTACTTCCAAAATAATCAGCCATTGGAAAAAAGCCTATAGAGTACAGTTCCGCTCTGACACACACGGAGTCGCCGGGAGTCGCGGAAAGTGGTAATGTCAAATGCACCACTGCCAGCTCCCTCTTCTTTGTACTATGTGTAAATTAGAAACCTCCTGGGCCTGCACTTTAAATGTTGGGATGTCTCAGGGCAGAGTCCTTGTCCTTCTCTCTTCCCCAGGTGAGCTCATCCATTTGCACAGCTTGAAATGCCATCAACGTGATGACTCTTAAATTCACATTTCCAGCCCTGCCCTCCTCTTCCCAAGTGCAATTTCCTCTGCTTACTGGGATGACCGCCTAGATGTTTACGAGGCACCTCCAACTTGCCGTGAACAAACCAAACCCCTGCTTTCTCCTCTCCTAGGCTTACCCTACACGCCATCTCCTTCCACCGGCATCATCAGGCGCTCAGACCCCAAACCTCGGCATCCTTGAGTCCTCTTTATCTTGTCTCCCGTCAGAGGAGGGTTTACCATGAAGCTCAGGAAGCTTAAACTCTAGGGAACCTCATTTGCATGGGACCCTTGCAAGGCCCTGTACCTCATTTTATATTCAGTTTTTTTATTCTTTTTCCTGAAGAGGACCCTCAAATTGTATAAGGTTTAGGTTCTACAAAACTTGGGTCCACCTCTGTAGCCTACAGCCAGCTCTAATTCCAAAAAAAGCATCTAAATCTGACCTATCTGAGTCTAACCACTTTCAACACTGTTAATCGCTACCCCTCTAGTCCAAGCCACCACCTTCTCTGTCCTGGAGTACTGCAATGGTCTCCTAATATTCCCCCTGCTTCCCCGTTTCCCCTCTGGGTAGTCTATTTTCTATATAGCAGCTAGAATGATCTTTTCAAACTGTTTATCAGGTCATATCATATGCCTTACTTAACTTTCCAATGGCTTTCCAATCCACTTAGAATGTCAGACTAAACCCGTTGCCATCGAGTCGATTCCAACTCATAGTGACCCTACAGGACAGAGCAGAACTGCCCTGTTGGGTTTCCAAGGAGTGGCTGGTAGATTCGAACTGCTGACCTTTTGGTTAGCAGCCGAGCTCATAACCACTGTGCCACCAGGGCTCCCAGAACGTCATATCACTAAAGTATTTATAGCGCCCTGTGTTATCTTGCCCAGGCTTACCTCCCAGCCCTGCCCATCACTGCTTACTCTCCCCCGGCTACACTGTTTTCTCTGCCTGGGACACACCAGTCTCATTTTTCCCTTAGGACTTTTGTACTTGCTATTTTTTCTGCTTGGAGAAATTTCTTGCATTTCTTCACTTGTTTCTTTATCTTTCAAATGTCAGCTCAAATGTTACCTCCCCTCAAAAGACTGTGTTCCTAAAGTAGCAACTCACCCTTACCCCAGTCACTCTTGAGCCTATTATTCTCTCTCTTTTTTTACTTATCACTAATGTGAAATGAGCTTATCTACTCAGACTGCTTGTCTACTATCTGACTTCCATCAAAAGATTATAAACTCCGTTAAGGTGGGAACCCTGTCCTGCTCATCACTGAATCCCCATAGCCTCGGAGTGCCTACCACATTAAAGGTACCCAGTAAATATCCGTTAAAGAGATGAATGAAACATTTATTAAATAAATATGCAGAAAAACGTGGCACAAAGCAGTATTACATATTGTTGTGTGCCGTCCAGTGGATTCCAACTCACAGCGATTCTGCATGACACAGTAGAACCGCCCCACATGATTTCCTAGTTTATAATCTTTACAGGAGCAGATGACCAGGTCTTTTCTCCCACGGAGCGGCTGGTGAGTTAGAAACGCTGACCCTTCGGTTAGCAGCAGAGCACTTAACCATTGTGAAACCAGGGCTCCTTTTATTAAACATAAACCAAATCCAACATCACTGAGTCAATTCCAACTCATAATGACCCTATAGGACACACTAGAACTGCCCCATAGGGTTTCCAAGGCTGTAATCTTTACAGAAGCAGGCTGTCAAATCCTTCTCCCTCGGAGCGGCTGGCGGGTTCGAACCACCAAGCTTTTGGTTAGCAGCTAAGAGCTCTAACTACTGTGCTACCAGGGCTCCTTTGTATTACACATAGGGTAGCAGAATTGAAGAACATGAATTATTATAAAGCCCTTTTTGTTTCTTCCTCATTACTTATAGACCACGAAAAATCTATACTGCCAATGTCTGCAAATTTGAGATGTGGATTGATGTCACAATTGATACTTCACTATGTATGTCATAATACATGAGGTAAAATGTATGTGTCATCATGTCCAAGTTGCAAGATACTTGTTATAAATAGCAAATAAATGAAAAGGAAAATATATAAACTGAACCTCCCTCCCCCACCTCTGAAATAGGGTTTCAAAATGCTTAGAAACTTTGACCTGTGTTTTATTGACTGTACAAAGACATTTGACTGTGTGGATCATAACAACTTATGGATAACATTGCAAAGCATGGGAATTCTAGAACATTTAATTGTGCTCATGCAGAACCTGTACATAGGCCAAGAGGCAGCTGTTCAAACAGAGCTAGGGGATACTGAGTGGTTTAAAAAATTAGAAAAGATGTTGTGTCTGGGTTGTATCCTTTCACCATATTTATTCAATCTGTATGCTGAGCAAATAATTTGAGAAGCTGGACTATATGAAGAAGAACGGGGCATCAGGATCGGAGGAAGACTCATTAACAGCCTGAGATACGCAAATGACACAACCTTGCTTGCTGAAAGTGAAGAGGGCTTGAAGCACTGACTGATGAAGATCAAAGACCACAGCCTTCAGTATGGATTGCACCTTAACACAAAGAAAACAAAAATCTTCTGGACCAATAAGCAACGTCATGACAAACGGAAAAGATATTGAAGTAGTCAAGAATTTTAGTATACTTGGCTCTACAATCAACACCCATGAAAGCACCAGTCAAGAAATCAAATGATGTATTACATTGGGGAAATCTGCTGCAAAAGACCTCTTTAAAGTGTTAAAAAACAAAGATGTCACTGTGAGGACTAAGGTGGGCCTGACCCAAGCCATGGTAGTTTACAATCTCCTCATATGCATGGGAAAGCTGAACAATGAATAAGGAAGACCAAAGAAGAACTGATGCTTTTGAATTATGGTGTTGGCGAAGAATACTAAGTATAACATGGACTTCCAGAAAAATAAACAAATCTGTCTTGGAAGAAGTACAGCCAGAATGCTCCTTAGAAGCCAAGATGGTGAGACTTCATCTCACATACTTTGGACATGTTATCAGGAAGGACCAGTCCCTAGTGAAAAAACATCATGCTTGGTAAACTAGAGGGTCAGTGAAAAAGAAGAAGACCTTCAACAAGATGGCTGCAACAATGGGCTCAAACGAGCAACGATTGTGAGGATGGCATAGGACGAGGCAGTGTTTCCTTCTGTCGTACATGGGCTCATTATGAGTCAGAACCAACTCAACAGCACCTAACAACAACAACAACAGAAAGTTTGAGGGGTATTGTTATTATCCATGTATTCTGACCTTAGGTATAAATATTGTTAAATATAGAAAAAAAATCAGTAATTGAGGTCTGGATCAAGTTCCTTCCAATCTCTAAGGAAAAATATTTTTTATAACAGCTTTATTGAGATATAATTCACATACTACAAAGTCCACCCTTTTAAAGTGTAAAATACAGTGATTTAGCATATTCACAGAGTTGTGCATCCATCACTACTATCAAATTCCAGAATATTTTCATCACCCCCAAAAAGAAACTCCATACCCATTAGCAGTCATTCCTCATTCTCTCCCTGTTCCAAGCCCTGGGCAACTACTAATCTACTGTATGTTTCTATGGATTTGCCTATTCTTGACTTTTCACATAAATCTAACAGTATGTGATCTTTTGTGTCTGGCTTCTTTCACTTTCCATGTTTTCAAGGTTCATTCATGTTGTATCAGTACATTTCTTATTACTGCTGAATAATATTCCCTGGATATTCCACATGTATTTATCCATTCAGCAGTTGGTGGACATTTGTGCTGTTTCCACCTTTCTGCTATTATGAATAATGCTGCTGTGAACATTCCCATACAAGGTTTTGCAGAAACATATGTTTTCATTTCTATTGGGTATGGAATTCCTAGGAATGCAATTGCTGGGTGATCTGGTAACTCTGGAGCCCTGGTGGCATAGCGGTTAAGAGGTCGGCTGCTAACCAAAAGGTCAGCCGTTCAAATCCACCAGCCACTCCTTGGAAACACTATGGGGCAGTTCTACTTTGTCCTATAGTGTCGTAATGAGTTGGAATCGACTCAACAGCAATGGGTTTGGTTTTTGTTTTTGTTTTTTTGTATGGTAAATCTGTGAGTAACTTACAAACCGTCTTCAAAACTGGCTGCAGCATTTTACATTCCCACCAGCAGTAGATGAGGCTTCCAATTTCTCCACAAATCCTTGACAACACTTGTTATTGTCTCTCTTTTTTAATATAGCCATCACAAAGGGTAAGAAGTGGTATCTCATTGTGGTTTTGATTTGCATTTTCCTATTGACTAATGCACCTCAGCATAAAGAAAACAAAAATCCTCACAACTGAACCAAATAAGCAACATCATAAATGGAGAAGATATTGAAGTTGTCAAGGATTTCATTTTACTTAGGTCCACAATCAACCCCATGGAAGCAGCAGTCAAGAAATCAGACAACATATTGCTTTGGGCAAATCTGGTGCAAAAGACCTCTTTAAAGTGTTGAAAAGCAAAGACTGTCACTTTAACGATTAAGGTGTGCCTGACGAAGCCATGGTATTTTCAATCGCCTCATATCCGGGCAAAAGCTGGACAATGAATAAAGACCGAAGAAGAATTGATGCCTTTGAACTTTGGCATTGGTGAAGAATACTGAATATACCGTGGACTGCCAGAAGAACGAACAAATCTGTCTTGGAAGAAGTACAGCCAGAATGCTCCTTAGAAGCGAGAATGGCGAGACTTCATCTCACATGCTTTGGAATGTTACCAGGAGGGACCAGTCCCTGGAGAAGGACATGCAGCTTGGTAAAATGGGTGGTCAGCAAAAAAGCGGAAGACCTTCAGCGAGATGGATTGATGCAGTGGCTGCACAATGAGCATAGCAAAGGTTGTGAGAATGGCGCAGGACCCGGCAATGTTTCATTCTGTTGTACATAGGATCACTATGAGTCGGAACCGATTCGACAGCAGCTACCAACAACATTGGCTAATGGTGTTGAGTAACTTTTTGTGTTCTTATTGGCCATTTGTGTATCTTCTTTGAAGAAATGTCTATTCAAATCCTTTGTCCACTTTTGTTGCTGTTGTGGCTGAGTTTAAGAATTCTTTATATATTCTGGATACAAGTCCCTTATCAGAAATATGATTTGCAGAAATGTTCTACCATTCTGTAGGTTGTTTGGCATCCTTTGAAGCACAGATGTTTTTAATGTTGATGAAGCCAATTTATTTTTTTCCCTTTTTTTGTTTTTTGTGCAAAATTTTGGTGTGGTATCTAAGATACCACTGCCTAATCCAAAATCATGAAGATTTACTCCTGTGTTGTTTTTTGTGTGTTTGTTTTTTTTAAAGAATTTTATAGTGTCAGCTCTTACATTTAGGTTTATGATCCATTTTAAGACTTTATAGATGGAGTCACATAGGGGTCCAATTGCTTTTTTTTTTTTTTTTTTGCAGTCATCCCAGCATCATTGATTGAAAACACTCTTCTTCTCGCGTTGAATTGTCTTGGCACCCTTGTCAAAATCAGTTTGACCCTGGATGTACAGGTTGATTTCTGGACTCCACGCTCTAGTCCATTTTTCTGTTTATCCTTGTGCCAAAACCACACTGTCTTGATTACTGTAGCCTTGTAGTAAATTTTGCAATCAGGTTATGAGTCTTCCAACTTTGTTCTTCTTTTGCAAGATTGTTTTGGCTCTTCTGGGTCTCTAATATTTCCATATGAATTTTAGGATCAGTTTGTCCATTTCTGCAAAAAAGGCAGCTGGTAGTTCGTTGGAGATTGCCTTAAACTTGTAGATCAATTTGGGCAGTATTGCCATCTTCACAATATTAAATCTTCCAATCCATGAGCAAGAAATGTCTTTCCATTTATGTAGGTTTTCTTTGATTTCTCTCAATGAGGTTTCATATTTTTACCGTAAAATTCTTGCACTTGTTAAATTTTTTCCTAAATATTTTATTCCTTTTTGATGCTATTGTAAACGGAATTGTTTTCTTAATTTCGTTTTTGGATTATTTATTGCTGGTGTATAAAAATACAATTGATTTTTTCATATCCATCTTTATCCTGCAACCTTGCTAACTCATTTAGTAAACCTAATTTTACTTTTGTGGATTCCATAGTATTTTCTCTAATTAAGATCATGTCATCTGTGAATAGAAACAGAACTTTGAGTAAACAGAAATGATGAGAACGGACATCCTATCTTGACCTTGATCTCAGGGAGAAAGCGTCCCATTTTTTGCCATTAAGTCTGATGTTAGCTCTGGACTTTTTATAGGTGGCTTTTATCTGAAGGTGTTCTCATCTATTTCTAATTTGTTGAGTGCTTTTATTATGAAAGGGTGTTGGATACTGTCAAATGCTTTTGCTGTGTCTATTGAGATGATCATGTGGTTTTTTCTCTTTATTCCTTTGTATAATGTATTACATGGATTGATTTTCATGTTAAACTAGCCTAGCATTCCTAGAAAAAATCCCACTTGGTCATGGTATATAATCCTTTTTATATGTTTCTGGATTCAGTTTGCTAGAATATTTTGAAGATTTTTGTGTTTATATTCATAAAAGAATACTGGTCTAGAGTTTTCTTGTGATGTCTTTGATTTTTGTCTGGTCTCAGAATGAGTTAGGAAGTGTTTCTTCTGCTTCTATATTTTGGAAGACTATGTGAAGGACTGATGTTAATTTTTCTTTAAACATTTGGTAGAATTATCAGTGAAGCCCTCTGATCCTGGACTTTTCTTTTTGGTAAGTTTTGTTTTTTTCTTTTACTAATTCAATCTGTGTACTTGTTATATGTCTACTCAGATTTTCTATTTATTCTTGAGTCATTTTCACTATTAAGTCTGATGTTAGCTCTGAGTTTTTTATAGATGGCTTTTATCAGATAGATTTTGTCTTTTTAGGAATCTGCCTATTTTCATCTAAGTTATCTAATTTGTTAGCATACGATTGCTCATAATAGTCCAATTCTTTTTATTTCTGAAAGGCTGGTAATTATGTCCCTCTTTCATTCTTGATTTTAATAATTTGAGTCTTTTTTTTTTTTCTTGGTCAGTCTAGTTAAAGATCTTTTCAAAGAATCAACTTTTGATTTTGTTGATTTTCTCTATTTCATTTATTTATAGTCTAGTCTTTATTATTGCTTTTCTTCTACTTGCTTTGAGTTTACTCTGACCTTCTTTTCCAGTTCCTTAAGATGGAAGGTTAGGTTATTGATTTGCAATCTTTTTGATATAGATGTTTATAGATATAAGTTTCCCTCTGAGCACTGCTTTGGCTGCATCCTATAAGTTTGGGAGTGTTTTATGCTTTCATTCATCTCAAAACATTTTCTAATTTCTCTTATGACTTCTTCTTTGGCCCATTTATTTTAGGAGCGTGTTGCTTCATTTCCACATATTTGTGAATTTCTCAAATTTCCTTCTGTATTGATTTCTAATTTCATTCTATTATTTTGAGAAATACTCTGAATAATTTCAATTTTTTTTAAGCTTACTGAAGCTTGTTTTATGGCCTAACATATGGTCTATCCTGGAGAATGTTCCATGTACACTTGTAAAGAATGTGTATTCTGCTATTGTTGGCTGGAAAGTTCTATAGATGTCTGTTAAGATTAGTTGGTTTATAGTGTTGTTCAAGTCTCCTATTTATTGTTGATCTGCTGCCTAGTAGTACCTCCCGTTATTGAAAGTGGAGTACTGAAGTCTCCTACTATTTTGTTGAATTGTCTGTTTCACCATTCATTTCTGTCAGTTTTTGCTTCGTGTATTTTGGGGTTCTGTTTTAGGCGCATATGTTTATATTTGTTAAATCTCCCTGATGAATTGACTCGTTTATCATAATAAAATGTCCTTCTCTGTCTCTAGTAACAATTTTTGTCCTAAAGTCTATTTTGTCTGATATTAATATAGTTATTCCAGCTCTCTTTTGGATACTGTTTGCATAGTATATCTTTTCCGATCTTTTCACTTTTAACCTATTTGTGTTCTAAGGAAAAATATTAAGATCCAAAACTAAATCCTTATGTTAAGTATACTGGGAGAGGGGATTAAAATGCAGTAAATGATGGTTTTTAAATCAATTAACTACATTTAAAAAAAAATAATCAACATCAAAAAAATAAATAAATAAAAGGTATTCTTCCTTGCCCCAATCTTAACCAGTCCTTGTGTTAACTTACGAGGTTCTACTATATAGGATCAAATCTAGAATCTTAATAGTCTTCTAAACATTCACAAATCTGTTTATGTCAAACCAGCAGGGAAGATAAATTCCTGAGCAAGGAACACTCTCAGAAGGTATTGTACCATGTCTCCAAATTCCTGAGAATCAAGTCGAAAAACTGGAAACAACAGAAAACACTGTAAGGTAACTGACTCCACTTAATGAAAAGTCATTTCCTAAAGCTAAATGAACAAAATATTCAGGACACGTAAGTGTAGCCAGTTGGTTAGTTTACTCTCTAGCAAAGTGCGTCCAATAGAATTATGATGTGAATGTAAACCATATATGTAATTTTAAAGTTTCTATTAGCCATATTTTTTAAAAATTTTTTTTAAAATTTAAAAAAAAAGAAACAGGAGGGATTATTATTGATGTATTTAATAATTATTACAATGTATTTTATTTAACCTACTGTATTATCATTTCTGTATGTGATCAATATGAAATTATTTTACATTCTTTTGGTTTATACTAAGTCTTTGAAATCTAATGTGTATTTTACACTTACAGCACGTTTTGATTCGGACTAGACACATTTCAGGTGGTCATTAGCCATAATGGCTAGTGGTTACCATATTGGATAGTAGAAGTGTAGCATTTAAAGCCGAGAATGTCCTTAAATGCTCTGTGCTGATTAAATCAAACTTAAAAATTTTTTTCTTAACCACAGTTATTATTCATCGCTATAATATGACTACTAATGTGTAAGTATACAAATGTAGTAGTCTAGCAGACAGATGTGCAACCAGAACTAAATTTACAAATTTTGGAGGTTTCAGTCTGTATTAGTAATGACAGCTAACATTTATTCAGCGTTTATTCTGTGCCAGGCACTATGCCAAGTATTTTAGTCTATGGCATAAGGTATTTCTGTTATCTCCACTTTATAGAAGCAGAAACTGGGGCTGAGAAAGGTTAATTAGCTTAGGCAAGATCACACAGTGTGTAACTTGTGACACCATTATTTGAACTCCGATCGGCTGGCTCTGGAGCCTAGGCTCCTAGCCTCCAAAGTCTACTGCCTCCTTAAAATGAATCCAACCATCTGCAGACATTCAGGGAACCTCATGTATAAAACAGAGAGAAAGCAAATCAATTAATTGAGCCCAAAATTTTCCCTGCGTGTGTTGAATTCAGCAGTTTGCTGAGGTCCTATACGTACAAAGTCCTTCCTGAATGTCAGGAGGCCACTCACTCCTGGCTGGGATGCTGTTAACTGTCACAAAGTTTGCCTTAAAAAGCACCTGAAGAAATGTGAACAGTTCGGCATATTTATTTTCAGTAAACTTTTTGAGAGTTTCCACCTTTGTTTTTTTCTTTTTTTCTGGCTTTTATCTAGGCAAGAATTAACATCAACATTAGGAAAAGTTAGAAATCTTATTCAGTCAAGCATCTGCTGAATATCTGTAATCCATTCTGCAAATCATTTTACTCCACACGACTGGGAAACTTACAGAAAATATACAAATATACTTTATATACACACAAATGTGGTGCACACATCTGTGAGTCACATGTAGCTATGACAAAATATTTTAAGACTAATTGCTTGTTTAAGGAATATCTCTTATTTAACTAAAATCCATCTAACAAATAATAGCTGGTGATTACTGAGTACCTACTCTGCAAACACCATTCTATGTGCCCTTATTTATATTGTAACTTTACAGCACTGGTATGAAGAAATATTATTCCCGTTTTACAGACGAGGAAACTGCCAACATTCTTTTTAATCATACCATGTTAATTATTAATACAAATGCCTGTAAATGATACCACTATCTTACATTTGTGTACAGTGAGAGATTATAATACTTTCATTTATATTAGCTAAATGAACCCTCATGATAAGTTGTGATCTAGAGAGTACAAGTGTTTACAACCACCAGGGCTAGTAGTTATAGCTCTTTTGGAGCCCTCGGGTAACTTTAAAAAATTAGATTGTTCATTTGGAGGAGTCTTCTTTTGTTCGCATTCAGCACCCAATAAACCAGAACTGACAGAGACTAAATTCTGCCACAGCTGAGAGAAGCTTTCATGGAGGTTTTATGCACCTAGCTTCTCCAGCCTCCTACCATTTCCATAACACTCCCGCCAACATCCAAAAAACCCCATGGCCACAGAGTAGATTCTAACTCATAGCAACCCTATATAGGACAGAGTAGAACTGCCCTATAGACTTCTGGTGGATTCAAACTGCCAACCTTTTGGTTAGCAGCCATAGCTCTTAACCACTACACCACCAGGGCTTCCCTCACCAACATACCAAAAAAATCCCAAACCCATTGCCACTGAGTTGATTCCAGTTCATAGCAACCCACCAACACAGAAGCCCATAAACGCAAGAGCAGCAGCAGGAAAAGATTCTGCTGTTTTCTTGCTAAGGACTTCTTACCTCCTGTAGTATTACAAATAGTTCCTCCTGACAAACACCAAAAATCCTAAATTACCTGGATGTCCTGTACCAGTTCCTACCTCACTCTTTCTTCACAAGGGGTTGTAGTTGACTATAAGCAAATATGCCTCTAGAACTTAGCAGAGATAGTGTCGGGTCTTAATAAGCTGGAATGGAAAGGCTTCATGGAGCTCACCAGAGTGAACCTGCCCAAAGCCATGGCAGCTCATGGAGACTGAGCAAGACTGAAAGTGTTCTACACCTGCATGTTCATTTCCAATAATTTGTTAGAACTTTTGTGATTAATAAGATTATCCGTTGACAACTATTATTATTCCTATTTTATACATGAGAAATTGAAGCTTAGAAACATTAAGTGCCCACACAAAGTCACACCACTAGTAAGAGACTAGGGATGCAAGCCCACTCAACTCAAGTTTAAGGCCCTTTACCTTCTACCATATGATCTCTTTGGAAAATAAATCTATATTCTCATGGGCTGTCTTTATATAACATCTGAGCTATTTCCTTAAGGAAAAATAATAGCCTCATGAAACAAACAGGATTCTCTCCAACGGAAATGAGTTTCTAAGTGTGATTAATCCCTCAGAATGCTGAGCATTACAAACTCTCCAAAATGGCAAGCCTACTGAAAGTAGTTTCTACCCAGTAAGTTTTCTGGACACCAGATCTGGTTTCCATTGTCAGGACATCTGCTAACCAGCCCAAGCTGACAGGATGTTCTCCCATATTTGGGGAGCTCTTTGTTTATTACCCTTAAAAAATCTTCTCCTTCCCTTTAATTGGTTATTTGCAATGTCAAAATAAGGCTGGACTGTGATTCCATGTTCTAGCAGTTGATGTCACCATTAACGCAAAATTGTTTTGTTTCTAGCCTGAAATAGTCTTGATTCTATCCCTTGCCTCATCAAAAAGCCAGCTCCTTATTTTGACAAATCTGCGAACTTACATTGGAATTTCTATTATTTAATAATAATTAAACAAATATATATAATCTATAGTCATTGCCAATAAGAATATACCACAGCAGGTGTGAAAAGTAACTGGAGATCAGGCCTTACCCTGAGCAAGCCTCTAGGCAATTTATCTGATTTTGCTGTCAACCTAGTCATTAAAAATGGTTGTTTTAGTATGTCATCCCCGAAATCTTAATAACCTTAGGTGATGGAAAGCCTCCTCAGAACCCAGGCATGTCCACTGCTGGCAAAAAAAAAAAAAATCTCTAATTAATGTACAAAATGGTCTCTCTTTGAGGTAATAACAATGTGGCAGAAGAATGATAAATTGTCACACCCAAAAACAACATTGATTCTACAAAGATAGGTCTGCAGACCTCCTGAGACAGCCCGATCACTGTCACAGTTAAAACTTCCTGAGGGAGTTTTCTCCACAAATCAATTCAAATACTTTTTTACATCTTGGCTGTTCATCACATCTCATGAGGATTCCAGGGCCTCAGCCCAGAGATTCTGGACACAGTGGCCCTGATGACGTTAAATTATCAGGGTTTAAAATAATCCAACCAAGACTTAAAATGATTAATATTTTAAGCCCAGGTTTGAAATAATTCACTTAACAGCAAATGTTTTAAGTAGACTTTCAAAGAGCAGAACTACACTAGAATAGCAAACAGGAAATTAAATTCCCTACATTAAATACTATCGCGTGTCCAGGCGTGTAGAACTGCTCTCTCTCATCCAACGTGGAATCTCCTCAATAGCAATGAAGTTGTGTGCTTCTGAGAATGGTGTTATTTTCTCCCACTGTCACTTCAGCCCAATGCCCATAGACACAGTAGGGGCTCCACAAGAGTGCCCTTTGAACATGCTGTCTCAGCCTTTAGCAGCCCCAGTAGAAAGACAGGTCATCTCTAAGGATGGGGAGTATTATCTATGCTTTATTTGGAGTGTGGGACGTGAAACCAGGTGTCTGCGCCCCTCGATCCTGCTGGGACTCAGTAAACTTACTGAGAGATTAGCCCTACAAACCAGTGCTGCTTTGGGGGACGGGAGGGTCTCTCTTGACTTCCCCCAACCATTGAGAGAACGGGACTCAAAATAGGGAATTCAAGGGAACAGTCACGTGGGTAATTTAATCGCTGATACCGGGTAGGGGTGGTGGCGTCTGCGCTACGCGGACTTCTCGGGACGACAGAGCAACGCCAGGGTGAGTCACCGGCATGGGGACAGGGCGGCCCGACTCATTCTCCAGGGGGAGGCCAGAGGGTCTGACAGATTGAGCGGTCTCTGGAGGCTGGGGGTGGAATTTAAGTGGGAAGAGGATTTCAGGAGCCCAGCGGTCGCAGGGTCGCGGGGCGGCGCTGAGGGGCTGGAGAGCCGCTGAGGAGGGCCAGCCCGCGGCGCCGAAATCTCCCGCGCTCAGAGGTGGCTCCTCCTCCTCGGCCGAGCCTCTCACGCCCCTCGTCGCGGCCAGGCCCGCCAGCCGACTCCTCCTGTTGTCCCCGCGACGAGGCCGAGCTTCAGCCGCAGGACGATGTCCTCGGCCGGTCCCACCCGCGCCAAGCCGGCCGCCCCGCCGCGCGCCGCCAGTGACGGCACTGCAGGGTGCGTGGCCAACCAGTGCGGCCTCCGAGGAGTAGCGGGGCCTCAGCCCCGCCCCCTGAGCCCAGGCCCAATGAGGAGCCGGTGCCGGCGGCCGCGGCGGGGTTAGAGGTCGGGAGGCCCCGCCCCGCCCCCG
>NW_004444089.1:964176-966901 GCF_000243295.1 Trichechus manatus latirostris
GGGCCCTTCCGGCCATTGCAGCCCGGCGCCCTCCGTGTGCGGCCGGCGCCAGTTACCCTGCTGTCTGCGTCCCGCACACGTGCGGCTGTTCCTGACACGCCGCCCCCGCGCGGATATGGAAGCCGGTGGCAGCGGGGTTGTGGGGTGTAGGACAGGCTCGGGCCCCCAACTTGGCTCTCCCCCACCACCCCCGGCTTTCCGGGGCTCATCCCTCGCCCCTTTCCCGCTTTCTTCCAGCGTGATCCTTCCCCGCCCTTGCAGCCGCCGCCTCCACCCAGCCCAGCCCTCCTCGCCTCCCAACCCCTGGCTCTGCCTGACCCATCACCCTGCTTTTCCTACCCCATCATCACTCACCTCCCATGCCGCCTGTCCCTCCATTCCACATCTCCTCCTCTTGAAATGTGTGTCTTGCTTTGTCGCCTAATATCCACTGACAGTATATCCGTTTAGTTCTCTTATTTCTAGTTCCTAACAAACGTCAGGAGCCGGATTTCCCTACCCGCCCCCCAATTTTATGAAGTTACCTTTGGGGTTTCTTTTTAAGGAGTGATCAGCTTACCCTGCTCTTCCTTCAAATTTTCTTTGATCGCCAGAGATTTGTGGTCTCATTTATGACATAAATGGGATGTACTGAGACTCTTGTTTAACTGGGCCAAGACTCTGTGCTTAAGTTTTCATTCAATCTAACCTGAATCTTTCTTTTTTTAACCAACTCTGACTCTTGGCCTCTAAAATGTGGAGCTTTGAATACAGTTAAACCAAAAACCAAACCCGTTGCCATCAAGTCGATTCTGAGTCGTAGAATATAGTGTCAAGAGACAATATTTCAAATGTATCTGCAAGTTCATTTACCAAGTAGCAGTTAAGACACAGCTCGGTTCGATGGAAGGCACTTTAATGTTACACTGTCAGTATTAAGACCAGGATTTCTGTGAAATACTTAGAAGGGCACAACTGTCCACTTTTCTCTCGAGTGCATTGTTAGAACCGCACATGATTATATGTAGAGCTCTTTGCAACCACGTGATTGAAGATTTTTCTGAAGTTCGGTGAAGGATATTCAGCCAGATCTCTTTACAGAGCAAAAAATTATTTTACATACAGCTGATGAAATTGAGGGGCAGGACTCTCAGGGACTCACAGGTCTTAAGAGTTTTTTTATGGTTATCTTTAAACCACAATGTTGTTAATAACTGCTTTGAAAAGATTTAGGATATGCTGGTTACATTTAGTGGTTTTATAATATGTGAGCTAAATAAACTGGGCATCTGGTTTTGTAGGAAAGAGCACTTTAAAGAACTATTAGTAACTTTATCCTGAGAACTTTTTATTCATTCGTTCTGCATGTGGTACATGTTCAGGGTAAACATTCAAACAGTACAGGTAATTTTTCAGTCCATTCCCTGAAGGTAGCCTCACGGAAAATATCTTTTCAAGCCCTTGTGTATATGTACATGTCCAGTTTTACATGAATGGGCTTATCATACACATACTGTTTTGTAACTTAGATTTTTCACTCAGTATATTTTAGATTGCCACAGATTTTTTTTAAGCAGCTACGTAGTGTGGTGTTCCGTACATCCACAGGATGTATCATTTACTTAACCAACCCCTCTAGCTGGATATTGACATTTCCAGTGTCTTGCTATTAAAACTAGTGCTGTTCATTAGAGTCCATGGACATCTACCTCTGCATGCTTTGCCAGGTTTATTTGTAAAATACTTAAAAGTAGCGCGTGCGTTTATTAGTTGTATCGGTTTGCACTCCTACCTGTGGAATATGACACGCCTGTAGATACATTTTAATGCTTTCTGCCAACTCTAGAGGTGATTTTTCACTAAAATAAATTCTTAATTCCAACTCCTAATAGGAATTTCCATGTGTTAACAAAGCAGAACCGCATTGTCATTAGTAAGCTGGTTTAATTCTCTCCCTTCCTCAAGTCTCTATTGTTAAGCCTGGTGGGGAATCTCTCCTCTGTTGAGCTAAATATCAGTGTCTGCTTTAGCAGGAATTCCCGTTGGTGCCTGTTGTAAATCTTTTATCACTTACATCATTTGGGGGCTAGTTAGCATTTTCACATGAGGAACAATTGGAAATAAGTACTGGTAATCTCTACGTCTCTTTCTTCCTCGGGAAGACATTTTTACTCTATATATTGTGAGAATATATTAATATGTGAAATAAGTATTCTGATAGAAATTTTCTTAATTGGCCAAAAAATTAGTAAATGATGAGGGGAGGGTTCTCCGGCACCATAAAAGACGGCGTGACTCCCATGGTTGATCTTCAGTAACGTCAGTGATTTATTAGTTTTCAAGTTAAGATTATAGTTTACTCATGAGAATACTGTTAGGATAATATAGCACTAAGCTGGTCTATAAATAAAGCTTCCCAGGAAAGGAAAATATTATTTGGGAAAAGAAATGACTACACACAAAGATACCTTAACACACACACACACCTTTTTTTTATCTTGTGAAATAAGCCTTTATAAGTAATCTGAGTAAAATTGAGGTCTACAGTCTGATATAGTGGATATAGAAATATTTTATTTGAACTAAGAAATTGGCATGGGTTCAGTGAATATTTTTATAATTCAGTGAAAATGAAAATACTTAGTTGACGCATAAATACCAAACTGTTGACTAAGCTGACTTGTTTTATATTCAAATATGAGATCAAGTGCATTAAAAGCAAAGCCTTTCATTTTATTGTTTCTTA
>NW_004444089.1:967001-1001832 GCF_000243295.1 Trichechus manatus latirostris
TTTAGCTTCATAGAAAATGTTTCTAACAGTTAAAGAAATGATTTCAATTCCCCCTAAGTCTCTAAAAATGAGCCCTGGTGGCATTCTGCTGCAAGGTTGGTAGTTTGAACCTACCTAGCAGCTCCATGGGAGAAAGGCCTGGCGATCTGCTCCCATAAAGGCTGCAGCCTAGAAAGCCCTATGGGGCAGTTCTACTCCATCCCATGGGATCCCTGTGAGTTGAAATTTGACTTGACAGCACCTAACGAGTCTCTAAACACAGTAATTAATATGAATAAATAGACAGGTAGCCCAAAGTTGAGTATCCGTGGCTCTCATGATAGACAGTTTTGTGTGATTCAAGGTTAAATATTTTATTAATCATATATGTATATGTATGTATGTATAACTCAGTGCCATCAAGTCGATTCTGACTCATAGTGACCCTATAGGACAGAGTAGAACTGCCACATAGGGTTTCCAAGGAGCGGCTGGTGGATTCGAACTGCTGACCTTTTGGTTGGCAGCCAGACTCTTAACCACTGAGCCACCAGGGCTCCATATATGTGTATGCTAATATTAATGTATATTAATCACATATGTGTTAGCAAATATATATGCATGTAATGTATATGTATATGTAGTGTATAAGCATACATATATATGGATGGCATGCAACAATAATTTTCTCCATACAGACTTTGTTCCTCATTGATTGTAATATAGAACTTCATTAATGAGATTTGAATTGAAGGTGGGTAACACTGAAAACGAGCCCTGATGGCACAGTGGTTAAGTGTTCAGCTGCGAACCAAAAAGTCGACAGTTCAAATCCACCAGCTGCTCCTTGGAAACCCTATGAGACAGTTCTACTCTGTCCTGTAGGGTCACTATGAGTCGGAATCAACTTGAGGGCAACTTTATTTATTTATTTTTTTAACATTGAAAAACAAATCTGATTGTTGAGGAATCAGTGTTTATTACATTTACATTTCGTTACATTTCTGCCTTTACATTTCTGTATACAAAGTCAGCGCACCATAAATATTAATGGAATGAATGAAATGAGTGCATATTAGCATTTCTCCTTTGTGGGCAGGGAATAAAAAAAACAAAACCAAACCCTTTGCTGTCAAGTTGATTCTGACTGACAGCGACCCTGTAGGACAGAGTAGAACTGCCCCATAGGGTTTCCAAGGCTGTTAGCAGCCGAGTGCTTAACTACTGCATCACTAGGGCTCCTTGGGCACGGAATAGGGAAGGTGAAATCTGCTTTATGTTAGGTGATCGTATAGAGCCGAATCAAGTGGAATTGAAATCTTCATTGCATCTGCCATGCCTCCTGGTAGCATGCATGCTAGGGACTGAGGATCCAAAGATGAAGAGATAGCCATCCCTGCCTTTCTGCAGCCAGTCTGTTTGGGCTGAGAAAAGGTTACACTTTGGATTTTATGTCTGTGATCTTTTTGCCAACACATTATCCTTGACCTCTGGTGTGTTGTAATATGGGTGTAATACTATATCTGGATCATCAGAGTGGAACATACTTAACAGAGGTAACCCTCTCACAGGAGTCAGATGTCATTCATACTAAATTCTTCTTCCATTGACTTCTGATTCATTATGAAATAAACTTTAATACTTAGTGTTTTTAAGCCTCCACTAGAATGAGGATAGTATAGCTGTGTCACGCCAGTGGTTCCAGCTGGGAAAGGTAGCCAGAAACCCATTGCCGTCGAGACGATTCTGACTGATGGCCACCCAATGTGTGTCAGAGTAGGACTGCACCCCATTGAGTTTTCAGTGGCTTTAATCTTCTATAAGGGAGCCCTGGTGGTGCAGTGGTTAAGCGCTTGGCTGCCAACTGAAAGGTTGCTGGTTCAAACCCACCCAGAGGCTCTGCGTCGGAAAGATCTGGCAGTCTGATCCCGTAAAGGTTACAGCCTAGAAAACCTTGTGGGGCAGTTCTCCTCTGTCGTGTAGGGTCGTTACGAGTTGGAATCAACTCGGTGGCACACAACAGGTCTTACAGAAGGAGTCCCTGAGTGGTACAAATGGTTAAGCTCTCAACTCCCAGCTGAAAGACTGGCAGTGTGAACCTACCCAGAGGCGCCTAGGCAGACAGGCCTGACCAGCTGCTTACTAAAGATCACAGTCACTGAAAACCCAGTGGAGCGGTTCAGTTCTGCACACGTGGGGTCACCACAAGTCGGCATCGACTGGAAGGCAGCAAACAGCAGTCTCATGGAACAGGTCCCTGAGTGATGCAGAAGGTTTGTGCTCAACTCCTAGCCTAAAGGTTAGCAGTTTGAACCTACCCAGCAGCACCTGAAAGAAAGGCCTGGCAGTCTGCTTCCATAAAGATTACAGCCAAAACACCCGTATGGAGCAGTTTTACTCTGTAACATATGGGGTTGTCGTGAGTTGGCAGTAGATCACCAGGCCTTTCTTCCATGGCACTGCTGCATGGATTTAAACCACCAACCTTCCAGTTAGTAGCCAAGTGCAAGCCATTTGCATCACCCTGAGAAGGGTAGAGGTCCTCAAGATTTATAACGGGCTTTATGGGCGTAATAAAAGGATTTCTTTCAAAATCTTGATCAAATCACTGGAAATATTAAGTGTTAAAACAAATTTATTTATTATCTACAGTGTACCAAGGACTTTTTTTTTTTTTTTTTTATTGAAATGTTATACTGGTTTTTGAGCTGCTTTGGTAAACATTAAGTAAAAAATCTAAAGGTACATATCCATTTTTGGAATCAGCTTGTGAATATCTTTACGTGAATTATCTCATTTCTGGGTAAGTAAATTCAGACCTGTCGTTTCTCCTCAGCTGTGAATCCTTTTTGTCACAGTTTTCTACCTTGTTATGATCCTGTATGCTTTTTACTTGAGGTTATCAGAAGATCTTGAATTTTCCTTTCCCCCAAATTTTGTTCTTCCCCAGATCGAGATGTTTGAGAAGTTTGAAAACCGTAGCACTGCATGAATAGAACCAGTTGGTTAGTGGTTTCACCAGGGGTGAAGCCCAGAGCATTCAGTGCCAGAGAGTCCTTGAGTGAGTGCGGTGGCCTCAGAGACCAGAGTTCCCTCCACCCTTTATTGTCTGTGCCCTTGGCAAGTCATTTAACTTCTGAGACTTTATTTCGTTATGTCACTATCTCAAGGATGCCCTGGAACATTTAATGAAAAGAGTAAAGTAGATGTGGGTTCAGAGTAGCGTTATTTTTCCTCCCTGTGCTTGTCCTTTCTGTCCAGAGAAGCCAGGTAGATGATGGAGGAGTGACAGCAGTCAGAGCGGGCAGGCTCTTTGAACTTACACAACTGAGAAATTAACACGTCATCTAGGGATAGACAAGAGTGGAGTACTCTTTATAAGAGGCTAAACAATTCCATCCGTACTTCATCGATATCTTTTCCACAGTAAAAGACTGCCACCGTTAGAACATACACATGAATCTGTACTTGTTCAACTTACCTTTTATTACTAGCCCGTCTGCTCTCATTTTACTTATTCGCAATCGACTTGATGGCATACAACAGTAACGAGAAGGAAGGAAGTATCCTGGGTCACTGAACCTTTCGCTAATAGATCTAGAAATGATATGAAAGTCTCCTGGCCAATTTTCTCCTGACCATATTTATTTATGTGCATATGATACTGAATATGGTTTAGTATTATCCATGCTTGAGAGAAAATGTCTCATAAAGAATTTTAATACTCTTCTCCCACCCACCCCTCACCCCCCGCCCTTTTCTCTGACTGGCTTCACCTGAGATGTGTCTTCTAAGTTGTAATTTGAACCAGTTCTTCTTCATCTGGTCTAAAAAATGTTGGAAAGATGAGCAGTTTTCCTTAATATAAGATCTGCTCAATTTACTCTTTGCTTACCTCTCTGAAGTTTATGTCACAGAAGAAATTGTTAACGCTAGACTTAGGTTAAATGCCTCCTTGTGCACAAATCCTTTCCACTCTCATTTCTTTCCACTGTGGTTTACTCATAAAATTTTCTGACAGTACATCCTAATCCTTAATGTTTTTCTTTTTTTCATGTAGGAGACCTATGAGAATATCCCAGGTCAGTCAAAGATCACATTACTCTTACAAGCCATCAGAAATACAACAGCTGCTGAGGAGGTACTGCTTTACTGTTGGAGAATATTGTGTTTGTACAAACCGAAACAGGCTGGATAGTAGATGGGAGTTACAGTGGATAACGAGAACTGGCTTTTTAGAGGACTCTGTATTAAGATTGAGAATTTCCTTTTATCTGTATAAGATGACATGTCCAGGGTGGATAAAAGTTAATGGTTTTATAAATAATTGCATAAAAATTATTTAAGTGATATCTGCAGCTATAAAAAATTTGTTTTCTTTTCCTTGAAACAATTCTAAATGAGGCAGTTTAAGTCATTCCGGGTTTTAATGTGCTACCAGATGTTTCAGAAAGAAACACTTGGGCTCTTTTAAAAATGGAAGCTCTAGGTGGTGAAGAGTACATGCTAAAGGTATGTTTAGAACAAAGACACTTTGCCTGGAATCCTTTAAAAATCACATTTTTTAACAAGTTACCTAGTTAACTATACCGAAATTCAAATTTGCTTGGGTTTTAAGAATCACAATTAAAATTTGTAGAAATACGATTTTACTTACACTTTCTGAGCCCCGTTTTTCCTATTGTAAAACAGGACTATTCTCTAGAGTTTAATAATTTATTGCTACCTTCTCTTT
This sequence comes from Trichechus manatus latirostris, assembly GCF_000243295.1. Taxonomy (NCBI): domain Eukaryota; kingdom Metazoa; phylum Chordata; class Mammalia; order Sirenia; family Trichechidae; genus Trichechus; species Trichechus manatus. The sequence continues at coordinate 971,716 of NW_004444089.1, forward strand.
GTTAAGCAGTGAATATTCTTTTTTCTTCCCATAAAATAATGCCCCATAAATATTGAATGTAGTTTAATATCCTGTGTTTACTTTTGAAAAAGTAGAGAAAACCCCACCTACAGAAGGCTGCATTTAGAGCTGTCAGAGTGAGACTTTGCTGACATGGTCAGATGTGTAAAATGCTTGTACTGACACCTGATGTTTCGGAATGAAGTCGCACTAAACTTCAGTACAGCGTTTCACCCGACTTCTTCCAGTCCGTTTAGACTGATGATTAAATGTTCTCTCATAACATTTAGAGAACAATATAAAAGTGCTCGTTTTTTTAACATAGATGACAAAAGGTGTTTCTTCACCTTTGTTACATATCTTTTTAAATAATTTAAAATGAATGTCAGGTTTGAAGAACAAACAAACAAGTATGCATATATTTTCAAAAAAACCAAACCCGTTGTCAAGTAAATTCTGACTCATAGCAGTTCTGTAGGACAGAGTAGAACTGCCTTGTAGGGTTTCCAAGGCTGTAATCTTTACTGAAGCAGACTGCCACATCTTTCTCCCTCTGAGCGACTGGTGGGTTCGAACTGCTGACCTTTCAGTTGGTAGCACAGAGCTCAACCACTCACCACCAGGGCTCCTTTACATATGTACATACATACACGTACATGCTGTATATACGTGCTAACTTGTATCTCTAAGAACAGTTGGCTATCTTAATTCTTGAAGATTAATGCAAACTCGCTACTAAACAAATACAGCCATGCATCGCTTAACAGCCACAATACATTCTTTGAAATAGGTCATTATGTGAGTTGGATGTTGTGCCATTACAGGATCCTATGATCGGGATAAAATGCTTAGGTTTTATTTCAAGGGCAATGGGAAGTTTTAGCGGGTGTTGCGAGGGGCGGAGGGTGTCATGTTCCAGTTTGATTTTTTGAACAGCTCTCTGGCCTCCCTGTGAAGGGACTCTGCAGGGTGGCTAGGAGGCCAGGGAGGAGGCTGCTGGAATAGTCCTGCAGAATGCTGATGGCCAAGTGGGCTGAGATGGCGGCAGAGAGGATAAACAGAGAAGGCTTGGGTTGTATTTCAGAGGAAATTTCACAGGAGTTGTTTTTACCAAGAGATACACGTGTTGCAGGCGGGAAACTGTTGTGTTCGCTAAGTCCGGGTATGTCCGCTACATCCTGTTCTCCGATCGGGATTTCTGAGCTCCATTGTAACGTTATGGGACCAGGGATATATTTGTGGTCAGACATTGCCCGAACAGACGTTACGCGGCGCACGACTGTAGAACGCCAAGAATAGTATGGAAATTCCTGAATTTTATTTTTTTAAAAACTATTGAACCCTTCTTTAATCTTGATTTTAGAAACTGTAATTGTGAACAAACCACAGCATCTTGATTGTGACTTCATAGTTTTCAGTGTATATATGAGAAGGGCTAGTTGAAGAGTTGTGTAAGGTTTTGAACTACTTTTATAAGAATAAAAGTATAAATTTCTAGAGTATAAGTTGAAAAAAAAATAAAACTTTACTACCTGCCAAAAATAATTCAAAGAGTTCTCAGTGAGAATGAATGGCGAGAAGATTAGCAGGTTTTATTTGTACAGCTTCACTCTCTCGTTGTTAGTCACAGTCCCAAAGTCATTATTGTGATGATAATAGCCTGGGACAAAGGAGAACAGGAAAATTTGGGTTTAATGTCCACAATGGTTTACTGATTTCATATAATAAAATTTTATAATGGTATTTATCTCAACTTTTCTTTTGATAATGTCAAGGGATTATGATACAGAGAATGGTAAACAAGTATTTTCTGCAGATCTGAACATGCAAATTTTAGCATCTACACAGTGAGGTTAACATTTTTTAGGTATTGAGAACTTGTAATGTTTGTTTGCGTGAATGAAGCACAAAGGTAAGCGGATTTGATAGCATTTTGTCTAAGAGGTTAATGAAAGGGCAGTTCTGTGGTAAGGTAAGCCCAGCTGGGAGCGTAAGTTTAGGTAGGAAAGACATTCATTTCCTGCTCTGAAAACCAGATGGAGAAGTAGGAAGAGAACATTGCAGTGTTTGCCGTTTATATTAAGGTGGATTTGCCCCTAAAGAAAGTATTAAAAATAGGAATTAAAGACAGATATGGCATTACTTAGATCAGAGTTCCTGTTTGAGACCTAAAGTAGGGATTTCCCTCAGCGAAAAAACAAACTGTCTTATTGGGTGATACTTTCTATGCAATGGTAGACTAATGTGATTTTGAAAGAATTTTGAACATTTTACCCTTTTGTTTTTAAATCTAACAAATTGCTTTTGAAGTGAATTGTAAAAATAGAACACATCAGTGGCAGAGTGAACCTAGTTGGTTGGAAACTTTTTCTCTAGTAAGACACCAAGTTATGGACCATGTAATCTATTTGTAGGCTAGACAGATGGCTGCCGTTCTCCTAAGACGTCTTTTGTCCTCTGCGTTTGATGAAGTCTATCCAACTCTTCCTTCCGACGTTCAGACTGCCATCAGGAGTGAACTGCTAATGATTATTCAGATGGAAACACAATCTAGCATGAGGAAAAAAATTTGTGACATCGCTGCAGAGCTTGCCAGGAATTTAATAGGTGTGTATGGAAGTGCATTATCACATTACAGAAGAAAGTGTGGATGGCCTTCCTTTTCTTTTAAACTGGGATCTTTCAGAGTTTTGGAAAAGGAATCATGAGTACCTAAGTATCGATTATTCTGTTTAAAATCAGTGTGATTATGGATTCAGCACTTAAGAGTCAGAAGTTTCAGATGTTTGTGACAGGCAATCGTAATACTTGCCTCTTGGTCTTCAGACATCCAGGTGGAGAAATAATTTTGTGGTTTACTTAAAAACTGAGAATTATATTTTCCTCTTACTCTATCAAGTTTTAGAAGCACGGGCTAACTAACGACGTAACCCCCGTTTATAGATAAAACTTGCCAGTGGAAGTAGAGATCAGTGGATGCCAGGTGCTTTCGCTCACACACCCGTCAGTGATATATATTTTTAGCACATACCCTCAGTATTCTAGATGTGTTTATAAACTATTTACATGTGCTAATACACCATGTGTATTGTAGGAAATAGAAAAAATATTTTTAAAGGATGAGATAAAAGGAAAGTTAAAAATGCATTTTATTGATAGTAAAAACCCTTTTTGGTCACACTAAAAGATATTAATGTAATTAAATATGTTTCATTTTTTTGACAGTGATTCAGAGGTGTAATTCTAAGCTCAGCTCACTTAGCATTTTTGATGGACTAAAAAGTTAAGGGCTAAATGGGAGACTGTTGTTGGTTGTGTGTAGTAAATTACAACCTTAAATTTTTAATCCTATCCACCGTTAATGCAGAAGTTCTTATTCACTTCAGCTAGTGTTGTCATCCTTTCTGATGTCAGCCATTTCTTATACACTAAAAAGTAATGTGTTAAATTTTTATATTTTGAGTTCAAAATCCGCTGAAATTCTTAATTTTGAAGATTTTTAAATAGCCTAAAAATTCTAGTTTCAAGTTTTAAGTGTGCAGATATGAATTTTTAAAGGTGACATCATTTCTGTTTCAAAATTAATTAATAATGGTTTACATGTTTAATGGATTACATTTCCAAAAGATTTCAAAGTGCTCTCTCCATAGAATTTTTTTAAGCAGCTATTTTATTCCTTCTCAGAGTGTCATGTTTATAGTGAAATGTGTGCGTGTGTGTGTATAAAATGTCAGCTAGGCAGTGTGCTTGTCATTTCACGTTAGGTGAACAAATTTGAAAACAGGTTTTTAAAAGAAAAGGTATATAACTTATTTGTAATTTCTATAACTCTCAAGTTATTTGTGACCGTATCACCAGTGAGTCTCTTTTTAACGATTACTCCTCATTCCTGTTACAAAGTATCATAAGTCTATATTTTAAAATCTTGCTAAAAAGTAAACACATCGGTGACATCCTGTAGCGCTTGAAAACTGCGATGTATGAGGACCCTCTCTGGGTCCTGGAACTACTTCTGCTCTTGTGTCTTCTCTGGTGTGAGACCCATAATTATTCTGGATTCAAGATTATTCTTCCAAATATTATCTTTGCCCACTTTTTAAAACTCTTTAAAATAATAATGATACATACTAATGATTCAACCCACCAAATATTTGTAAGGGTAAGAGCCCTCTCTCCAAATCCTGCTCCTTAGAAGTAACCACTCCTAATGTCTGTTTATGTAACCTAAAGACAGAGTTGTTTAGGACTTAATTTTATTGAAATGTTTTTAAAAATATAGAGCAAGTACCATTTTCCATTATTGTATATTGTGAATGGGGCTTATGCAATGAAAGGAATCACCCTTTTAATGTTTTGAAACTGACTTAACATACTTTATTGCCTGAATGTCTTTCAGATGAAGATGGTAACAACCAGTGGCCTGAAGGCTTGAAGTTCCTTTTCGATTCAGTTAGCTCACAAAACATGGGCCTGCGGGAAGCTGCTCTTCACATCTTCTGGTATACGCATTGTTCTACTGTTTTATTTTTTCAATTTGATGTCTTGAATGCCCAAAACACATTTTAATTGATTATTCTAGCCTAATTTAACTTCTTAGACTTAAAATAACACCTTTAGAAAGGCTTTTGTATTTTTGTTGGAAGTAAAGTTGGGAAATGAAGCTTTTTATTTTCACGTTGATTTTTTTTTTTTGTGTACAAAGGATCTGTGCGATTTTATTTCTCTCCGTTGTCTTTTCTGATTCTGAAAAAAAATTTCTGGAATGGTTTCCTCTCCTTTATTCGGAGGTTGACAAAGTACCAAACAGTAGCCTTTAGGAACCCACTTTAACAACAGAAGTGTGTAGAGAAAGAGGAGAATGATGGTTAATCCCCATTAGGTTTTCTGGGTCATCTGTGATCAAGCTTTATAAAGATATAATATTATAGCAAACATCTGTATATTTATGAGCAGTTGGTCTCAGTTTAGAATTAAACAGTTACTTGCATTTGAAAATTTTTTGCCCTTTTGTATTACCATAGTCACTTCTACAGCATTTAAAATGTAGTTTATATAATTGGATTGATAACTTTGCGAGATCATATACATTATTTTTAACATGAGCATCAAAGGGGAATAAGCATAGACATTACACCATTTTCTATTTTAATTGTTAAATGTGTCTTGTTTGTATTAGTAATCAAGATTAGAGGATTAAGTTTAAAACATTTAGTCTAACCAATTTGTTTGCCAATTTGAAGTGGAAGAGAACTTGGACTACCTGGGTCACAGAGGCTAGGAGCAGATTGTCAGAAAGCATGGTTACTCCAGATAACCATCTGAAACCCAGGGGGTTGCACACGTCCCCATTCTGCACTCCAGGTTATCTTCCAACCGAGACAGAGTAATAAGGATAAATCAAAGCATTGGAAATGGGGAGCTGAGTAGGGTAGCACCTGGGTTGCCTCTGCTCAACCTAATCCTCCCCAGTGTGTTTGTTTCCATTCACCCAGCTTGTAAAGAGGATTGGCTAGAGGTTGGGTAGATGGTTGTAGCCTTCGGAATTAGTCCATACATTTGAGTCAGGCAAACGTTTAATCAGAAGTTCTAGCTGACACGTCACTGAGATAAAATGTAGTTTTTAAAGAGTGCTTTGGATCATTTTTTAGGAACTTTCCTGGAATTTTTGGAAACCAACAGCAGCACTATTTAGACGTCATCAAACGGATGTTAGTTCAGTGTATGCAAGATCAGGAACATCCATCGGTAAATCATTTCAATTCCATTAACACTTAACGTAATGTAATGTCTAACTAGTGAAATAAATTCATGTATGAGGAGATTGTTGTATACTTTAAAATATAATTACTAATTTTACTGGTAAAAGAAAAATTGTATATTGTGTGAGAAAACTTGAAAGCAACAACTGTTTCTTGTATTCATCACCTTTGTTCTCTTCATTTTAGATCAGGACGTTATCCGCTAGAGCTACAGCTGCGTTTATACTTGCCAATGAGCATAATGTCGCTCTGTTCAAACATTTTGCAGACTTATTACCCGGATTCTTACAGGTAAGAAAACACTGTCATTTTATGCAAATAACGCGTGCCTTCCGCGTTTGTTTGCCGGCCGCACCCTCCCCCTTCAAGGCAACCTCACAAACGCAGCCATGCCAGTCCTCTTCTGTGTGTTGCTGTATAAAAAAATCAGCATAGTGCACTTAGCAAAAGACCTCAAGGGGGAGGACGCAGCCTGCAAGCAGATGCAGGAGGTGAGTGTTATGTGCGTAAAAATACTGTATTAGATGTTAATTATATCCTTATTAGTTTTCATGTGTTCAAATACATGTCAGAGTTCTGTGGCACACTCACTCATTACTTCAGTAAACATTGCCTTCTATCTGCTAACACTATGTAGGCTCTAAAGATGCACAAACACAAATCTTTGTCCCCATTAAGCTTACATTTATTGCTTTTGAAAAGACTCTTCATCTCTTAAAATGTTTAGAGTTTTAGAAATTTTCTATAAAGCAGACAATATAAGCAATTATATATGCTTACATGGGTCTTATTGAATATTTAATCACGTAGTTTTATTTCCCTTAAATCAGCCAAATAACCTATGAGCTTTAATGCCCATTTTACGTAAGGAGAACTAAGGAGAAGAGGCTAAGGAACTTGCCCAAGATCACAGTGACGGTAGGTGGTAGCATTGCATTCAAACCCAGATCAGACCAGAGCCCTTCCTCTTTACCACGGAGCTGGTAAGAGTTTGTATTGTAAAAAAGCAGTTTATGGTAAACCCTATGGGACAGAGTAGAACTGGTGGATTCAAACAGCTGACCTTTTGGTTACCAGCCGAGCTCTTAACCACTGCACCACTAGATCCCCAGAATAGGGTATTATTTTAAGGCTACTTCCTACCTTAATCAGAAAGCAAGATAATATTGGATAAGTTAGAACACGGATTCTCAAATCATGTCAGGCTCAAAAGCCCCTTGTTAAAACAAGTACAGTCATGCAACACATAATGTCTGTTCCGGCACCGTCTGTCCACATGTACGTTCGTAGTCCAGCGTTGCACCCTGCAGGGCTGTCCACAGCTCGACTAGGCATCAGGCCTGTCTCAGTGCCCCCCACCCCAGATAACGGGTGTCCCTGCTGCTGAGAGGAGTGGGCACCCAATCCCGCTCCCAAGCATCCAGGTCAGCAGGCACTGCAGGACCCAGCTAGGGTAGGAGCGCTGGGTCACCGAGACCACTCCCATGCTACCCCACTGTGGCCATCACAGGGCTTCAGGGCTGTGCAGGACCCAGCCAAGCGCTCACCTGAGGCGTCTGCACACGGCAGCCCCCTGGCCTGGGCTCCCATTAGCTTCTGCACACCACGGACCCAACTAATACAAACTACAAATCACATAAAGTCCTATCTCACAGAACAGTTCATGGATGTTAAGTGACTCGTGCCTGTCTTATAACTTCCCATATACTGTCCTAGAATGGAATTCAGAGGTAATATAATTCATCTACATGCACAGTTGACGAGCAAGTTTCAGAGTAGCTTCTAATCCATTTTGGTCTTTTCCTTCTTTCCTGTCTTTTTAATAACAATTCGCTTTCTTCATGTATCACGTCTTTGATGTCATCCCACAAATCCTCTGGTCTTTGGTCATTAGTAAAAGAGCTGAACAGAAGATTTCAAAGAGCAGCTTGAGAAGACAAAAGTAAAATATTAAAATATGCAAAGACCTGGAGTTAGAAAACCAAAAGGGAAGAACACACTTGGTATTTCACGAGCTGAAAGAACTGAAGAAAAAATTCAAGCCTCAAGTTGCAATATTGAGGGATTCTATGGGGAAAATATTGAACGAAGCAGAAAGCATCAAAAGAAGATAGAAGGAATTTACAGTCACTGTACCAAAAAGAATGGGTCAACATCCAGCCATTTCAGAAGGTAGAATCTCATCAAGAACCCATGGTATTGAAGGAAGAAGCCCAAGCTGCACTGAAGGCATTGGCAAAAACAAGGCTCCAGGGATTGACAGAATACTAATTGAGATATTTCAGCAAATGCATGCAATGCTAAAAGCACTCATTCATCTATGCCAAGGGATTTGGAAGACAACTACCTGGCCAACAACTGGAAGAAATCCGTATTTGTGCCCATTCCTAAGAAAGGGGATCCCAGCAGAAATTATCAAACAGTATCATTAATATCATACACAAAATTTTTCTGAGGCAGTTCAAAAGCAGTTGCAGCAGTACATCAGCAAGGAGCTGCCAAAAAGTCAAACCGAATTCAGAAGAGGATGTTGAACGAGGGATATCACTGCCGATGGCAGATGATGCCAGAAAGATGTTTATCTGTGTTTTATGAACTATGGAAAGGCATTCAACTGTGTGGATCATGACACATTATGGATAACATTGCAAAGAATGGGAATTGCAGAACACTTAATTGTGCTCATACGGAACCTGTACCTAGAGCAAGAGGCAGTCATTTGACAGAACAAGAGAATACGGAGTGGTTTGAAATCAGGAAAGTTGTGCATGAGGATTGTGTCCTTTCACCATACTTGTTCAGTCTGTATGCTGAGCAAGTAATCCGAGAAACTGAACTATACGAAGAAGAATGCAGCATCAGGATTGGAGGAAGACTCGTTAACATTCTGAGATATGCAGATGACACAGCCTTGCTTGCTGGAATTGAAGAGGACTTGAGGCACTTATTGAGGAAGATCAAAGGCTACAGCCTTCAGTATGGATTAAACTTTAATATAAAGCAAAAATCTACACAACTGGACCAATAAGCAACATCATGATAAACAGAAAAAATATTGAAGTCGTCAAGGATTTCATTTTACTTGGATCCACAATCAATGACCATAGAAGCAGCAGTTAAGAAATCAAACGTATTGCATTGGGCACATCTGCTGCAAAAGACTTCTTTAAAGTGTTAAAAAGGCAAAGATGTCACTCAAAGGACCAAGGTGCGCCTGACCCAAGCCGTGATATCTTCAGTCACTTCGTATGCACATGAAGGTTGGACAGTGAATAAGGACAACTGAGGAAGAATTGACGTCTTTGAATTATGGTGTTAGTGAAGAATATTGAATATAACTTTGAACTGCCAGAAGAAGGAACAAATGTGTCTTGGAAAAAGTACAACCAGAATGCTCCTTAGAAGCAAGGATGGCAAGACTTCATCTCACGTACTTCGGACATGTTATCAGGAGGGACCAGTCCCTGGAGAAGGGCATCACGCTTGGTGAAGTAGAGGGTCAGTGAAAAAAGAGGAAGAACTTCGAGGAGATGGACTGACACCGTGGCTGCAACAATGGGCTCACATAACAGTGATTGTGCGAGTGGCACAGGACCAGGCAGTGTTTTGTTCTGTTGTATATGATGTCGCTGTGAGTTGGAACCAACTCGACAGCACCTAACAACAACACAGGCACGGGTTTTTAAAATACCAATTTATGGTGGTAACTGAGCACAAAGAAGAAATAAAAAGTGATGTGTAGTTCCATATGAATGCTTAGGCATGACTACCTGAAAGATACAGTGGATGCAGTGGTTTAAAGGATCTGCAAAAATGCAGTAGCTAAAAATGTGGACTGGTAACAGATGTGTCATTGGCAAGTCAAACACGGTTATCAGTGCTGTTGGCCATGTGATTTCCTGAAATGGTAAAATTCTGGACAAAACAAAGTATATGTTGGTCCTTGATTTATACAGTAGTTACATTCTTGGGGGAAAAGTCATACATTAAAACCAGGCAGCAAATAGTTTGTGAGTTAAGTTCCACATTCAGATCATTATAAATAGGTTTTTCTATTTTATGAGTGTCTGACATTTCTGATCATGTGAGATGCAAGACAGTTCCTCATTGTGAGGATTTGTAGATCACAGATACAGGACATCTGGACTCCCTGGTCTTCGCTAACGTTCAATCACCGTGACTCCCAAGAAACACCTCCTGGGAGAGGCAGCACCCGTGTTGAGAACCACTGGGTTAGAGAGGATTTAGAGGAGCTAAAATGGAAAGTTTCCAAGTGATAAAAAAAAATATTAATTTGGATTTAGTAGAAACTTTTCTCACCATGCTATCAATTTGAAAGGATAATTTAGGTCAGTGACAAAACGTCTGTTCCATGCTGTTGTTTTAGTAGTTTCTGATCTGAAATCTTGAGTAACTCATGGTTTAATTTTAATAGCAGAAGTGTTTCTTCCTCTGTATCTAGAGTTAAGTTTAAGTGTTAGCCAGAATTTCTAGCAGTTGTCACTCTGAAACAAGCAGCAGTAGATACGTAAATGCACGCTTACATACCACGATGGCCAACCTTGATGTCAAACAGAAATTGGTAATATTGAACACAGTAAATCCATCTTAGGATCTAAGAGTTACTATGTGTAGGAAGCACTCATTCATCTATGCCAAGGGATTTGGAAGACAACTACCTGGCCAACAACTGGAAGAAATCCGTATTTGTGCCCATTCCTAAGAAAGGGGATCCCAGCAGAAATTATCAAACAGTATCATTAATATCATACACAAAATTTTTCTGAGGCAGTTCAAAAGTTCAAAAGATCTTAGGATCTAAGAGTTACTATGTGTAGGAAGGAAGGACGAGGGTATGGGTGTAGAAAAGACAAAGGAGAGGGCTTCCTTGTAGTTACAAAAAAGAATTCCCTGAGTTTTGTTGTGGTTGTAGTTTCACTGGTTTTAATTTTGATTTAGATTTAAATCTTTATTTTCTATGTTTCTTGTTGACATTAGTTGAAGGTGTCCATGTGCTTATGGATAGAACATTTGCATGTTTATAGATTGCTGAGTTGTTACTCAACTAAAAATACTGTTAACTCTTAAAACTCTTAAACATGTTTTGCCTGATGAGGCATCGTAGTGTGACTCTGAGCACCTTGAGAGAAAGTTACACGCAAGCTTTTTTTCCTCTTTTATAGGCTGTAAATGACTCATGCTACCAGAATGACGATTCAGTCCTGAAGTCCCTTGTTGAGATCGCAGATACTGTTCCCAAGTATTTGCGGCCTCATTTAGAAGCTACTTTACAACTAAGTCTAAAGGTACATTAACTACTTCCAATACATTTTCTGTTTATTATTTTTAGTTATTGATATTAACTACTAAATGTGTATAAATATTTTTTTTGTAGTTATGTGCAGACACTAACCTCAATAATATGCAGCGTCAGCTTGCCCTTGAAGTGATCGTGACCCTATCTGAGACAGCAGCCGCTATGTTAAGAAAACATACCAATATTGTTGCACAGACTAGTAAGTAAAAGTTCTTTAAAATAGTTTCATGTGTTAAAGTGGCAAACTCATTTGATAAATGGTCTGAGGATTATGTAATTCACAGATGTGTTGAGGATATGGTGAATGCACTTCCAGAATCTGATGACTGTGGGGAAGTGAATACCCACATATATTTACATGCATGTACCCAAAGTTGTGGTTCTGCCTTTAAGAGTTTGCAGGCACCCTGAAACTTGGTGTTACAAGGAAGATGTCTGTAGTGGATGGTGATATATTCTGTTGTATATGTTAGACATTGAGTTAATAGAGTTAAAAATTTTCAGATGATATGTGCACATCTAGTCTAAAACTCATATAGATTGGCCAACTGAAAATCAAGGTAACATAACTGTGCTACTTTACAGTGGAGGTAGGATTGGAACACAGATCTAACACTGATCACAGGGCTCTTTTCACTACCTTGTGTTGCTTTGTTTTTAGACCCTCTCTGCAGGAGAAACTTGAATCTATCATGCTATGGAAATAGTAACTTTAAAGTTCCATTGTGCTGGAATAGGGGATGGGCAACTACTAACCTGATGTTTTCTGGCCCAGTCATTTCTTCACATACAAATGGGTGTTTGAACAGTTGGTTATGTTCATTTAGAAAGTAAATACATCACCAAATTTATTTTGTAGTGCTGTCTACCGTTTATTTATCTCACACTGAGGTAGTGGTTGAAATTTTAAAATCAGTCCCATTCAAGTCAGGAAGAGAAGGTAGCCTCACTGTCACTGCTTCTGTTGTACCCATGGTCCTAGACAGCCCAGTAAGAGATTAAGTATACAAATTGGAAACAGAAGAAGTTGCTTGTTTGTAGGTTGTATAATTATCTCTGAAAATACAAAAGAATAAACAGGTAAACTGTTAGGCTGATTAAAGGGTTTAATCAGCAAGGTTGCTGGATATGAGGGTAACGGAAAAATAACAGTGTTCCTATAGACCAATAATAGTCATTTGGAAAATTTTTGATGAAAAAAACTGTCATAGCAGGGATGACTTGTAGTACCTAGGAATAAATCAAAAGATACATAAGACCTTTATGGAGAAGATTGGATAATATGGAAAGACCTGATAGAAGACTTAAATATCAGTTCTCCTCAAATTAATACATAAATTCAACATAATTTCAGTCAACATTCCAATAGGATTGATCATGAGATTCATGTGGAAGAACAAAGAACCTAGAGTAGCCGAGACAATTTAGAAAAACAAGATGGGGCCCTTGCCCTGTCAGCTGTGAAGATTTAGAATTTGTTGACAGTGCAGCTGTAGACAGATGGAGGAGAGGAGAGTCCAGGAGCAGATCTGCTGACATGGAAGCAAAGATAAATAGTTCATCAAAAGTTGTGGAACAACTGGTTATTTCTGTGGAAAAAATATATATCCCAAAAATATTCTGTAAAAAACAATTTTGGGTTGACTAAAAACCTAAATATTACAGATACATTTTACAAGTAAAGCCGGGTATTAGAAATCTTTTTTCTAAGATTCTGAATCACAAACTATAGTCACAAACATTGCAAAATATGCGAATTCGAAAACAAAATTTTTGACAAAGCACATACACCATAAGTGAAATTAAAAGATAAGCCACAAACTGGGAGAAATTAGTTGCATTGCACAATCAACAAAGTTTTGGAATCTAGAAAATCTTAATAAACCCAAGTGTAGTTGTGGAATGGAAATTGACAGAGAGTTTGACAGTATCAAGTGTTGGCGAAGGGTGTAACGCTGAGAGGACTCTAATGCTCTGTTCCAGGCCACATAACACATGGTTGTGGAATAAGACAAGCTTCCTCTTAGGCTTTCAGTGGCGTTGTAAGTTTGCACACCCATTTTGGAGAGCAATTTGATGATTTTTAGTGCTGTCGAAGATACTCTTAATAAGAATTTCGTACCCAAAACTCTCGCTTGTGAAGGAGGAGACAAGTATAAGAATGCTCATCAAAGCAGATTTTGCATTAGAAAGATAACGGGAAACAATCAAAATGTCCATCAGCAGGACAATGGATGACTAATACAGTGGATTGCTGTAAAGTAATTAAAAAACGAAATTCACATGTATTGAGAAAAAGTGCACGGCCGAAGGATACACACAGTATGCCATTTATATATAAAAAAAATGAAATCTTGAAATAGTAGTACACTTTGTATATAGATACATTCTGTAGTTATAAAAACAACTTGGGAATAGTAAACATTGATTTCATGATGGTGCTTACCTCTGGTGACAGGGAGGGACCGCAGTAGGGTTCAGGAAGCTCATAGGACGTTTCGACTTTTATCCTGAATGTTACTTCTTAAAACAGGATATAAAGTAAATATGGCAAAAGGTTAAAATTTTAAAAACCAGGTGGTGAGGGCATACGCGCATGATTTTTTTTGTCTCTCTTGGAGGCAAAGTAAATCCTTCATTTTTCACTTCTGACTTCAAAATTCTTGTTTGTAAATGGTGACGTTGACAAAATAATAACTACTGAAATAATCGTTTAATTTAGTTCCTCAGATGTTAGCAATGATGGTTGATCTGGAGGAGGATGAGGACTGGGCAAATGCTGATGAGCTAGAAGATGATGATTTTGACAGGTAACTCCATAAACCAAATACTTTGTGGAGGTCTCGAGATGGTAGAGCAAACACAGGGTGGGAATGAGAGTTTTGGGGTTACGAGGCCCATCCCTCTTCACTGGTGTGTTCTCTAAACCTAAGTTAAACTTTTACGTTTGAGATATGAGGTCACCTAAGCTTTCTTTTGTATACATTTCTGTATCTATGCTTTAAATAGTATTTTATTTTCTTATTCATGTGTAATTAGTAAAATTCATATACATTTAATGAAAATGAATAAAGACACTTTAATAGTAAATAGGTAATAAATAAAACTATTTTGTAATCAAGAAACGAAAGATACCCAGGACAACAAACAAGGATGTTTATCTTCAGAGAAAACCTCTGACATAAAGTACAGCAAATAAAATAGTTATCTTTTCTATCCCGTCTTAGTCTAAATTGTCTTCAAGATTTTTTAGTTCTAGTATCTTCTAAAATAAGTATAAAGAAGCTTTATTGTGATAAGTGCCTTTATATGCATAGGCCTCGCTTAGAATAGCTGTTTCAACAAAATTCCCTGCAAAACACCATATTTTCCCAATATAATGCACTTTAACTTTAGGATGGAGAGGGTATAGTGGTGGCAAGATTAGTACATTGTAACATTGAAATCACTATTTGTACTTATTTAGACTTAGAAGACCTCCATGAATACAAATGCCTATGGAAAATTAAACTAAAATTTTAATTAAAGTTTACCGTATCTTCTGTATAGTAATGGTAGAGTAAGGATTCTACAGGGAAAATACTAAACAATGCAGGAAGCATCAAAAGAAGATGGAAGGAATACACAGAGTCACTGTACCAAAAAGAATTGGTCGATGTTCAACCGTTTCAGGAGGAAGCATCTGATCAAGAACTGATGGTACTGAAGGAAGAAGTCCAGGCTACACTGATGGCATTGGCGGAAAACGAGGCTCCAGGAATTGACCGAATACCAACTGAGATGTTTCAGCAAACAGATGCAGCGCTGAAAGTGCTCACTTATCTATGCTAAGGAATTTGGAAGACAGCTACCTAGTCAGCTGACTGGAAGAGATCCATTTTTGTACTCATTCCCAAGAAAGGTAATCCTAACAATGCAGAAATTCTCAAACAGTGTCATTAGTATCATACGCAAGTAAAATTCTGCTGAGGATCATTCAAAAGAAGTTACAGCAGTACATTGACAGGCAAGTGCCGGTAATTCCAGCTGGATTCAAAAGAGGATGTGGAACAACGGGTGTCATTGCTGATGTCAGATGGATCATGGCTAAAAGGCAGAGAATATCAGAAAGATGTTTACCTGTGTTTTAGTGACTATGCAAAGGCATTTGACTGTGTGGATCATAACAAACTATGGATAACATTGCAAAGAATGGGAATTCCAGAAAACTTAACTGTGCTCGTGAGGCAGTCATTCAAACAGGACAAGAGGATACTGCATGGTTTAAAGTTAGGAAAGGTGAGTATCAGGGTCGTATCCTTTCACCATACTTAATCTGTATGCTAAGCAAATAATCTGAGAAACTGGACTACATGAAGAACGGGTCATCAGGATTGGAGGAAGGCTCATTGACAACCTGCAACATGCAGATGACGCAGCCTTGCTTGCTGAAAGCGAAGAAGACTTGAAGCACTTACTGACGAAAATCAAAGACCACAGCCTTCAGTATGGATCACACCTCAACATAAAACAAAAATCCTCACAACTGGACCAATAAGCAACATCATGATAAATGGAAAAAAGATTGTAGTTGTCAAGGATTTCATTTTACTTGGATCCGCAATCAACACCCACGGAAGCAGCAGTCAGGAAATCAAACGACACATTGCACTGGTAACATCTGCTGCAAAAGATCACTTTAAAGTGTTAAAAAGCAAAGGTGTCACTTGGAGGACTAAGGTGTGCCTCACCCAAGCCATGGTGTTTTCAGTTGCCTCATATGCATGCAAAAGCTGGACAGTGAATGAGGAAGACCAAAGAAGAATTGACACCTTTGAATTATGGTGTTGGCAGAGAATATTGAATATACCGTGGACTGCCAGAAGAATGAACAAATCTGTCTTGGAAGAAGTGCAGCCAGCGTACTCATTAGAAGCAAAGATGGCACAACTTCATCTCCTGTACTTTGGACATATTATCAGGAGGGACCAGTCTCTGGAGAAGGACATCATGCTTGGTAAAGTAGAGGGTCAGCGAAAGAGAGGAAGACCCTCCACAAGATGTACTGACACTGGCTGCAACAATGAGTTCAAGCATAACAACGATTGTGAGGATGGCATAGGACCAGACAGCGTTGTGTTCTGTTGTACACGGAATTGCTGTGAGTTGGAACCAACTCGATGATGATGATGTTCCCTTACCTGTATATGAAGTGTAGCGCTTCAAAGCTGTGTTATTTTAATTGCTATTAGTATTCCTATTATAGTGCAATAATGGAAAGTGAGGATTGAGTGAGTTGTCTGAGGTTACATAGTCAGTTAGACTGGATGTTAACACCATTTCTTTTCTTCCCAGTATGTCATCCTACCACCCTTCTTAAAAAGAATTGAAAATATTCCATGAAAGACTGGGCATTACTAGAAAGTGCTGTAACAGATAATAGTTTAACAAAGGTCAGAATTCAAGACACTTGACTTTCAGAATATATGGCACATTTTTAAGGCTGAATTGCATCCTTAAAAATGACTGATTTCTGGCTTAAATACCATTTTGAAGTACAGATTTCCCCACCTACCCGAAAATAGGGCATTCCTGTGAAGTCTTTCATAAGCTGAGATGGCGTGAAGTGAAGAAGCAGTTACCGTTAATTTATATGGGAAAGTTTTTTGAGTGTTCCCAGACCCAAAAAATAAACTACCGCATCGTACCAAGTAACACGTGAAACCCTTACGAGCTCTCTTAGGCTTTTCTGACTCCTTAGGCCCCTTCTTACCAACAGATGCACAAGGTAAATGGAGATAAAGCACAGGTGCTCACAGACACAGTTCGGAGCTATGGCGGCTTGATGCGGAGATGCTGAGTGTAGTTCCCAGGAAGAAGCTTGGTGACGCCACTCGCTGCTCAGGGTGCACACTGCCTCTTTGACAGCTTGCTGCAAGACAGACAATGCTATTTCCACTTTCTGCCCTTTTATCATGAACGCGAAAATCCTCCTCGGATTTCTTGTTGTTAGCGAAAACAGGTACTAATGTAGGTCTTTTGCAAAAGGAAAGTGGCATAAAGTGACCTTTGGAAAGCAGAGGATACCTGTATATGAAAGTAATCACTGGAAATAACGAGCAGGGCTGAAGAAAAACTGGGGCAGCTCACGTTTCCTTTCTCTGTTTCAGTTACTGGAAGGTGCCGCCACCTGTCCTTCAGTTTGTCTTGTAAAAAGCATTTAAACACGTATAATCTAAGGAACTTTTTTATGGGCTACATGAGTAAGATTTTCTTATCTGTACGCAGGGCAGAAGTATATTTTCAAGATCAGTTGATCATTCTGTTATGAAGCTGCTCTAAATCTAAAGATCATAGCTCTGTGTTTAGTCTTAGATGATGCGTCTGACTAATCTCGCTGTCTCAAGCCAGAACAACTGCAGATATTTTTATGCCTAGATTTCTTTCATTTTTATTAAAAACACTAGAATTGAGTTTTACTTCTGTATATTTTTGGTAATGCAATTTGCACCCCTTGAAGATGTTTTAATTAGTTCACAGCGAGAGCAGGAAATCCTATATTCTCAGCACCTTTCTGTTCTCTGTGTTCCGTTCATTGACGAGGTTGAAGGATGTATTTCCAGGAAACGAGGTACACGAGGCTCCCCTGAACACTCCACTTCCTACCTTTGTGTCTTGCAGATGTCAGAAGCTGTCTCTGAGAGTGATTTTTTCCCAGGGCGGGGGACGTGCAGGGGGCTTGAAAAATAAGATGTAGGGACTTGACTTTTAAAACTAAGGTGGATCATCCCCAATAACTTCAAAGTCCCATTTGAAGTACTACTTGAGTTACACCTTTTTTTCAGTCCTGGCGTGCTGGCATGTTTGTTGATACGTTTGTGTGCTGTGTAACTTTTTTCTTACCACACATTTGAAGTATGTTGAGTATAGTCCTTTGTTTGTTTAGCAATGCAGTTGCTGGCGAGAGTGCTCTAGACCGAATGGCCTGTGGACTTGGTGGGAAGCTCGTCCTGCCAATGATCAAGGAGCACATTATGCAGATGCTGCAGAACCGTAAGTTCTTCCTTCGTCCTTCAGATGCTAGAGTCACAGGATGTGGCTTCTCATCCTCTCCACGACTAGTGCTGTTCAAGTCAGCCTCCCCAGGACTGGCTTCAGTGTCGAGAGGAAAATGACAAGTTCTAAGGAAAATTTATAGATTTACTTACTAGCGAGAAAGATTTGGATTTTAATCTAAGACATCATTATTTGAATGTTTATGAAATATTAGCATATTGGATTCCTATAATCGTTCTTTGCCCATTATCTTGTATTTTTTAAAAAATAAATTTAGTATTCAGGATAGAAGTCATTCTGTGTTTCAACTGATATTTCTCTGATAAATACAAATATTTGTGTTTGTCGTCACGCTTTGTGGCAGGAACTTTAGCAATGTCAAAAATCGCTGTTGGATACGTGGGGGTTTTTTTGTCTTTTAATTACAAAGTTAATATTCTTGACGTTTTGAACAATTTCAAATAGAGAAGTATATAAACTGAAGTCATTCAGAAATTTTTATTCAGAGGTGAATATGGTTAACCATTCTTTTGAGACTCTTCTCTGACCGCATCTATGTAGATTTACGTGTGACTATACCAGGCACACCCTACGGGTCCTAAGGTTTTGCTCCACAGTATACCATACCGCCACATACAGTCTACCTCATTTTTAACAGCCGCATAGCTTTTCATAACTCCCAATTAAATGTTAATAGTTTTTGTTAATTACAAATAGTGCTAATGTAAACAGTTTTCTACAGAAATCCTGGCTTTACTTGTGTGACTCTTTATTAGAGTAGCTATCTAGAGACAAGGCTGGAGGGTCCAGCCACTGATACAGGATCTTAAAGTGGTCTAATGTGTAACAGACCACCAGCGTCAAAGGAAAGTGAATTCTTGAGACCTCTGACTCCTTGGCAGTTTCTCCTAGTTCCTTCTTGTCCATTATGATTCTTTTTTTATTATCCTGAAAAGGCATGGTCAAAAACCATGATCCCTTTTTAATGATATTTTTATGTCTTTTTCCCCTAAACTTTTTGAAGGTCTTTTTCCAAAGGGATAGAGACTCTCAGTATCACAGATTGCTTGACCTGTAAGAGTTACTAGAAAGAATAAATCTAGCTTTTCCATTTTTAAAATGAAGGTGAGGCCCAGAGACATTGAAAGTTTGCACAGGGTCAACTAGCTGTCAGTGTTTCTCCATTGATTCACACTGCTCTTTTCAGATAGTCCTGTTGTAGGTGTGAGTATGATGTATAGTTAACGCATTGGACTTTAAGTGCCTGCTACAACTTACTAACTGGATTGCAGAAGACTTTTCATAAATGACAATAAACTCTCAGTAAAGGTTTGTTATTGTTAAATGTATGACTTTCAGCAAGTCTTCTGCACCTTGGTTTCCTTGCTTGTAAAATAGGAAGATGATGCTTGCCCTACAGCCAGGATTGGTGTTAGGATCAAACGATGTGTGTGATACATGTGAAATGTACACCACCGTAAACGATGCATATTTCTTTGTTTGAAATTTTATAGTAACATCTTTTTGCCTAAAACGTTCACTAGTTTTTGCCCCACTGAATGTTCTTTGATTCTAAGAAGCTTAACATGTCTGCATTTGCCCCACTTAATTAAAAAGAAAGAACTTGTATTGTTTTTCTTAAAATAATAAAATGTTACATTTAAAAATATTTTAAAGTTCAGAGAAAAACCATCTCCAGATCTCCCCCTGCCATTACCATCACATTCTGCTAAGCTTACTTCCAGGATCTCTGACACTGGGAATATATGAGGCTTTTTTTTTTTTCTCTCTCTCTCTCAACCAAATATGGACATTTTTCTATGTCAGTAAGTATGTACTGCATTTCTTCTTTAGATGAATAGGTCCAATATGCGGAGAGTTGCATCAGCTCTTGATATATTGGTTTCTAGGGTCATTATTTCTCAGTTGAGAAATACTGGCTTAGTGGTACATTGAGTAATTGAAACCAATTAGAAACATTTACCAAAATATTTTAAATACTTAACACTAAGGAATTTTTCAGAAATTCTTTATACGGTAGGCTCTGTTAAAGCAGAGCTCATCTTTGCATGGGTTTTGTGCTCCCCAGAGTGAAATACTAAGTCTGATGTCATTTTTCTACCATAGTCACTCCCTGACGTCAGCGGTTCTCAGACTTCGGCTTGGGACCTCTTTACACTCTTAAAAATTACTGAGGATCCCAGAGTGCTTTTGTTTGTGTGGGCTATATCTATTGATCTATTGGTGTTTGTCATATTAGAAATTAAAACTGGGAAATATTTACAATGCTTATCTAAAAATGAAGCCCTGGTGGCGCAGTGGTTAAGAGCTCGGCTGCTAACCAAAAAGTGGGCAGTTAGAATCCACCAGCTGCTCCTTGAAACCCTATGGGGCAGTTCTCCTCTGTCCTATAGGGTCGCTGTGAGTCGGAATCGACTCGACAGCACACAACAGTAATCTAAAAATAATAATAAACTACTGCATATGAACAGAAATAACATTTTTTTATGAAGAATGACTTATTTCCTAAAACCAAAAAATAGAACAATGACACTTTTTGTTGTTGAAGTTTTACAGATATCTTTAATGTCTAGTTTGGACAGCTGGATTCTCATGTGCTTCTGTGTTTAGTCTCTTGGGATTTCACACATGTAGTCTCCGAAAAATTTCACTGTACCCTCAGAGCATGCGAGTGGAAAGAACAAACAACATTTTAATACTAAGAATAGTTTGACCTAGTGAACCCCCTGGAGGGACCTCCAAGACGCCTGGGGCTGCTGGCCGTGTTTTTAGAGCCACTGCGGCACACAGCCCAGCGGCAGAGTTTCTGTCAGCTTGCTTTGCTCCACAAGGAACTGGAAGCAACCTAGAGGAAACAATGTAATAAATATATAAATCAGAGGCAGGGAAATTAATTAGAATAGGATATGAAACACTGCTTAGCTAATACTCCATTAACTCAGAAGTAAATAGCCATTATTAACATTCCAAAAAACCAAAACCTACTGCCATCGAGTTAATTCCGACTCACAGCGACCCTGTAGGACAGAGTAGAGCTGCCCCATAGGGTTTCCAAAGCTGTAATCTTTATGTAAGCGGACTGCCACGTCTTTCTCCCACGGAGTGGCTGGTGAGTTCAAACTGCCGACCTTTCGGTTAGCAGCCAAGCTGTTAACTACTGCACCACCAGAACTCCTTATTAACATTAGAATATAAATAAGGTTAATCAGTATTCATTTATATTATTATTAAATCTTTTCTACCTGGCTTTTTTTTTTTTTAAATAGGAAATGTAACCGGAGAATCAGTAAATCTGTATTTTCTAACATAGCAGTGTGTGACACAGAAAATCCAGATATTTATTTCTTATAGTGAGTCTTACAGTGAAAAAAAGTCTTATTTTCTTGACTTACAAATGGTATTTGTTAATTTTGTCTTTTTCTCATATTTGTTGGAACTAATTTTTTATATATATACCTGTCTATTGCAAACTCTATTGGCACTAATAAGATACCTTATAAATAAATTTTGATGGGGCTGGGAAGATATTATAAATGCTTGTATACACACTGATAAGCTTTTGGCCTCTGCATTGCCTTTTAACCTTTAGATGGGATGTGCTTGCGTGACATAACCACTTCAGCTGTTACAGTGAAATAATCCAGTCAGGCACTTTGTAAAATCCACTTTCTAGTTAATAAATGCATTTAACAAATTGTTTTTTTTTTTTTCCCAAATATGGAGAACTTTTTACAGAATACCATGTTTGTGTTCTCTAATTGCTGTTCCTTCCTGTGTAATTTTCTCTCTAGCTGACTGGAAGTACCGGCATGCAGGATTGATGGCCTTATCCGCCATTGGTGAAGGATGCCACCAGCAAATGGAAGGAATTCTAAATGAGATAGTAAATTTTGTTTTGCTTTTTCTTCAGGATCCAGTAAGTACCAGTAAATAATGTGATCCATAATTATTACCATAGTTTCATGTGGGAACATTGCCTTTGCTAATCAAGGGACTATATTCCAGCATCCGAGAGTAAGGTATGCAGCCTGTAATGCTGTGGGACAGATGGCTACAGATTTTGCACCTGGTTTCCAAAAGAAATTCCATGAAAAGGCAAGTAGCAAGTCCTCAAACACTCAAATCAAACTTTGAAGATGAGGGGTAGGCATTTCAAAATGTGTTTGTTTGGTTTGCTTTTGCAGGTGATTGCAGCCCTGCTGCAGACCATGGACGACCAAGGCAATCAGCGAGTGCAGGCCCATGCCGCAGCTGCCCTCATTAACTTTACGGAAGACTGCCCCAAGTCGCTCCTCATCCCATATCTAGATAACTTGGTGAAGCATCTGCATTCCATCATGGTGCTTAAACTTCAGGAGGTAAATTTCACCATCTTCGTGTTCCTAAGCCCCCTGTTTAGAGGTTGACTTGATGTGAGTAAGACCTGGAGAAAGACTTCAGCATGGCCATAAAGAATAGGAAGAGGCAGACTGGGAATTCCACCCCATGCTGAGGAATTCAGGCCCAACCAAGACCATTGGCTGATACTGGAATTGGGAAAGAGTCTAAAAGGCAACATCAGCATATGAATTGTCTTGAAAATAAGGCGGAGGAATTTTTTAACTCTGATTTGTATAAATTTAGAAGAATCATTTTGTATTCTTAGGCAATGGGAGAAATGATGATGTGATTGTAGAAAAATTCTCGTGAGACGTAAACAAAGAAAGAAGCTTTAAGGGAAGACGACCATATGATCATTGTCCGGGGAATTTGGCTGGTAGTAGTGGGAACTGAGGGAAAGTGATGGCTCTGGATGACATTTCACAGGAAACATTAACAGGTTTTTCCTGCCAGTTTGAATTTAAAAAGGTGAAAGAGGAGGAAGTGAAAAATGCTTACTGTTCTTCTGTCCTGGGTAACAGAAATAGAGGTGACAGGAAAAGAATATCCTTTTTGCTTTAAATATGTAAAAAATTTAAAAGAAGTGTTGGCTACCTAAGTAGCGATAGTTTATATTTACAATTTAAGGAAGAGGTGCACTCTGAAAACCGTAATTGAATGATGTTAGTAGAGCAGCGTGTGAGAAAGATGATGTAGTTGAGAAAAGCAGGGAATGACCCCAGCTTGTCGTCTAAAGCAGCAATCCCCCAGTCGTCCGTCGGGAAGGATCAGGTGGTTTTACAAACCCTGGTGTACCGATACTGAAGGATTGCTCAGCATGGGGAGGCAGACCCAGAAGCCAGAGGAGGAGGAGCTTCAAACAGAGGTTGAATGCTCGGTGTCAGGCGACACAGTGAGAGTGGTGAAGAACAGGCGTGTGTCTGAAGACAGACAGAAGTGGAACCAAGGTGGAGAGGGGATAGGTGGGTTAAATCAGGAATAGATGGATAAAAAGTGTCTTTAAAAGTAGGTCTGGGTAGAGGGCTGCAGAGCCCACGAGCCTGTCTCCCCTCCTTGCCCCCCAGAGGTGCAGTTTGGGGGGGTGAGTTTGAAGCCTGAGAGGAGTTGCTGAGATGAGGGGGAGGGAGGATACAGTATGTGAGCAGGAATGTACAGAGAGAAGGTAGCCTTAAAGATCTGGTCGAGGACAGAAGACTCCCTCTCGGGTCCGGGCAAGGTGAAGACACTGTATGTGGAGCAGGTGTTGAGTTGCAGAAATAGGGAGTAAGGTAACTGCTTACAGATGGCATAGAACTCGTAATAAAAGGTGAAGTCCTCTGCTGGGAGTGTGGTTGATGTGGCAAATGAAGAAAATTGAGTTTTCTCTAGGTATTTATATCAATTGACAAAGAGTTGTTATATAGATACAGATATCCAGGTGCTAGAATGAGCCCAGCTGCAAATACCAGTAACTACTAATTAGTAGCCAGGTCAGAGTATACTAGTATACTAGACAGATCATTGGTGCAAGAGAAATGGTGATCTCATGTGTTTCACCAAATGGAGAAATAGATGCAAGAGAGAGTGGCAGGGGTCATTAGTGTTCTGGGAAGAGGCAGACTCTGGCTAAGTTAAGAAGTTAGAGGAATGGGCTAAAAAGGGAATTTTCCTCACAACATGCTAGGACAGCTGGCTAGCACAAAGTGTATAGTAACTAGAGGGAGTAAATCACAAAAAATACTAGTAAGAACAGTAGGCATTAAGCGTGATGGGTGCAAAAATTTAGGGGAAGTCAGTGTTTATACTCAGAATTAGCTGTGCTTTGAGATAAAGCAGAAATAAGGGGTATCTTGGAAGTATGGCTAAATGCTCCTTAGAAGCAAGGATGACAAGACTTCATCTCACATACTTTGGACATGTTATCAGGAGAGACCAGTCCCTGGAGAGAAGGACATTATGCTTGGTAAAGTAGAGGGTCAGTGAAAGAGAGGAAGACCGTCAAC
This sequence comes from Trichechus manatus latirostris, assembly GCF_000243295.1. Lineage (NCBI taxonomy): Eukaryota > Metazoa > Chordata > Mammalia > Sirenia > Trichechidae > Trichechus > Trichechus manatus. The sequence goes on from NW_004444089.1 coordinate 996,210, forward strand.
GAGATGGATTGACAGTGGCTGCAACAATGGGCTCAAACGTAGCAGCGATTGTGAGAATGGCACAGAACAGGGCGGGGTTTCCTTCTGTTGTACATGGTGTGGCTGTGAGTCGGAACCTGCTTGATCGCATCTAACAATGACAGTTACTAACTAAAGAGAGAAAATCTCACGTAAACAGTTTAACACAGATCATTTCTATAGGAATTTATTCCAGAACCTGAAGTCTCCACTTCTGGCGTCTGGAGAGGTGGTCTCAGCTCGCTATTTCAGAAGAGCATTTAGGAACTTGAAGGGAGTGGTTTATGCCAAGGCGATCGTTGTACTGATAGTGGCAGGTTAAACTACCTCAGGTTTTACCATTGCTTCAGAGTCGAGTATTTCTTCCAGTTTTTTTATGTAAGTAATGTATTCGGTGCGTGTCTTCCTTCTAGTTGATTCAGAAAGGCACCAAGTTAGTTTTGGAACAAGTTGTGACATCCATTGCATCGGTTGCAGACACTGCAGAAGAAAAGTTTGTCCCCTACTACGACCTGTTTATGCCATCCCTAAAACATATTGTTGAGAACGCGGTTCAGAAGGAACTCAGACTTCTGAGAGGAAAAACTATCGAATGCATCAGCCTCATTGGTCTGGCTGTTGGGAAGGAAAAAGTAAGTGACTTGTCAGTATGTTGAAGGTTTGTAATTTGGCTGTGGAGGTATTGAGAGTACTAGAGGATTTTTTTCCTTCCGATGAATATTTTTCGGCTGCTTGGGGGGTTTTTTGTTTGTTTTTTATTCATCAGTTCCTTACTCTCCTTTCACATTACTCCACCGTATATATATGTAAATTGTTGCCTTCATATTTTCATCATTGATAAGTTTTGTCCTTAACTGAGTGACGTTCTTGGAAATCCCGACTTCCCCTACCACACCTGAAGTCTGTCTCTTGGGAGGCATGCGTTTATGTTCACTGGTTTAAACATGTGCTTGGAAGCTTGCCAGTTTTTATAGCTCCTCAGAAAATAATTAGCAAGCACTGTTGGCCAATACGTTTTTTCTTCCCAGCCAGTGTCTCAGTGTTGTCAAAGCTAACCCAGAGGAAGTTCTTCCATCACCTCCTCTCGTTCGTTCTCACCCTGAGACCTGACAAATGGAACTTCTCTGTCTTGTCTCCTCCAAAACCAGCATCAGTGTTAACTTACCTTATAAACTGGTTTTTGTGGGACTCTTTGAGAACCTAGCCAATGCTGTTCTAGAAGAACGTTAAATCTGTTGCAACGTAGATGAGAAATTTTCAGTTTTACCAGTGGGGTTATGACTTGTGGGATAAGTACTGGCTTTCTGTTTTGTTTTTGAAAGTTTTATAATCACGTAAGAAACAGAATTAAGCAGCAACAAGTGTCTCTCTTATCTGATACACTATAATATTGGCAATAAAATATTCTCAAACATTTTATTCTAGTTCATGCAAGATGCATCAGATGTGATGCAGTTATTGCTGAAGACACAGACAGACTTCAGTGATATGGAAGATGATGATCCTCAGGTAAAGCACTGTGATCTGTTGGCCTTGATCCGTTTATGAGTTGCAGGTAACACAAGGTTAAAGGTACTTTTTTTAAAAAATGTGTAATAGGTTCCCGGATGATATCAACCCTTGGTTTCGGTGGTTTTTCAGTGGTTTTCCTTCTATTTCTCGTGCCCTTTTTTCTCAGTCTGTTGTGGGCTTCTCCGTCTCTCTCCGAGTCTTTTAAACTTGAACGCTCTTGAAGGTTCTGTCTTAGGCCCTCTTGTCTACTCAGTCTCCTTGAGCAGTACCATCCACAGTCATGACTTTAGTTCTCTTTTATATGCTTGTGACTTGCAGATCTTTCTCCAGAATTCAAGATTCATGTCTCCAACCATTACTGGAGATCTCTGGATGTCACCTGGCCCATTGAATGCACCTTAACCTCCCTCCCCTCTCAGAAGAAAATACAGAAACGCAACAGTCTCAGGGAATGTGACCATCCCTTGTCACTTGCGCCCCAGCTGGAATCCGCACCTCGCCTTTGCATTCTCTCCTCTCACTGCCCGTCTCTTTTCAGAAATCCTCTAACCTTCTGAGCGTCTCTTAACTCTGTCGGCTTTTTCCTTTCCCCATAGCCGCTGCACCATGTTACCATACTCAGAGTATCAGCCACTGAGCTTAGGAGAGTGAATCTCATCATCTGTACTTTAAAAATCCTTTTTGCCTTTGGGATAAATTCCAAACTCCATAATGCGGCAGAGGGCCGTATGATCCCGGACAGAGCTGGGGAAAAATGTAGAACAAATTCTAACTCACCAAAAAAAAGACCAAATTTACTGGCCTGACAGGGACTGGAGAAACCCCGAGAGTATGACCCCCAGACACCTTTTTAACTCAGTACTGAAGTCACTCCTGAGGTTCACCCTTCAGTCAAAGATTAGACAGGCCCATAAAACAAAACGAGGCTGAAGGGGCACACCAGCCCAGGGGCAAGGACAAGAAGGCAGGAGGGGACAGAAAAGCTGGTAACAGGGAACCCAAGGTCAAGAAGGGAGGATGTTGACATGTGGTGGGGTTGTTAACCAGTGTCACAAAGCAATATGTGTACTAACTGTTTAATGAGAATCTAGTTTGTTCTGTAAACCTTTGTCTAAAGTACAATCATTAAATAAATAAGGGCCTTATGATATGTTTCTTTGGTTTATGGAACATGCTGTGCTCTCCTCTCTACCTATGAACAAACATACCTTTGGCTTACAGCACCCTGCCCCATCCAGCCTGGCTGATTCCTACTCATGAGTCACCTCCTTTGTATGACTGTCCTGATTTTAGAGTCTCTATAGTAGACACTCAGGACGACATTGTCTTGTTATAACATTGTAGATGTCTCACGATTTTAGTGATTTTCCCAAAACCTGCCATAACAGCCATGCAATAAATAATTGTAGAATTAAAGTTTTACTTTACACAGCCACACTGTAATTGTTCCCCATACCTGAAACAGGTACAGAGAATAAGTAGGGTGGAGTAGAGTATGAAGAGCTTGTATGTTTTGTGTTTGGTTTTTGTTGTTGTTTTTTGCTTTGTTTGAAAAACGGTGTATAAATATACATGTACCTTTGTATAGAAGAGGTAAAAGGCGAGAAGGGTACTAACCCAACTGCTAACAGTAGGGAGCGTGAGAGGGCTGCAGGCTTCAAGGAGGGCGGTAGGATTCTGCGGGTCTTGTTCACCTTTTTATCAGCATGTGGTCTGGAATGCCTGGGACACGAAAAGAACCCAGTACATACCAGTGGAAGGAATGAGCTTTGGTTTTACACTTAAAATTACTGGTTTTGTTTTAATAAGAGGTGGGGGGAGAGAGAGAGAGTGTGTGTGTGTGTGCGCGCGCGTGTACCAGATTCACTCTAAGGGCTTTGCAGGTGATTAAGAGTGTGTGTGTGTGCGCGCGCGTGTGTACCAGATTCACTCTAAGGGCTTTGCAGGTGATTGTGTGTGTGTGTGTGTGTGTGTGTGTGTATGTGTGTGTGTGTGTACGTGTGTGTGTGTGTACGTACCAGATTCACTCTAAGGGCTTTGCAGGTGATCAAGTCCTGTGTAAACACAGTAGTAGGAGAGGAATTGCCTTCAGTATCCCCAACCACTTACACAAAAATTAGAAGAGCTGAGGAGAGAGAGGGATGTTGTGTTTCCTGAGTGTTAATAAGTGTTTAATGAATTGGAGTGCTAGGTAGTAGGGGTACACAGACAAATAAAGTATGTGCCTACCTTCAAGAAAATTAGTGTCTAGTAGTTGACCAGTTTAACTGGGTTTCATTTAGGTGGTTTAGATGCTAAGAGAGAAGCTGTGATTGCTTCTTGAAAATAAGAAAAAATAGGCAAGACCCTAGTCTTTGTCTTTTTGCCTCACCTCTATCCGTATCCCAACATAGAGAGTTCGTAGTGATTTCATTACTGAGTCTGACCATTTTTAAGTATATGGACATGGGAAGTGCCCTTACTGCTTAAAGGGTCATGAACTTATCATAAAGCTGTGTTTCTATAAAATACGGAGATGGCTTTATGTTGAATACCCATATATTTTTAAATGAATAAAATTTTAATTTTCTTTCTAGATCTCTTATATGATCTCAGCATGGGCTAGAATGTGCAAAATCCTTGGAAAAGAATTTCAGCAATACCTTCCAGTGGTGATGGGGCCTTTGATGAAGACAGCGTCCATTAAACCTGAAGTAGCTCTTTTAGACAGTAGGTGTCTTCATGGGGACATACCAGTATTAAAATTTCTCTTGTTAATATTTGTAACATGAATTTATTTTATTCCTTATTAATAGCCCAAGACATGGAGAATATGAGTGATGATGATGGTTGGGAGTTTGTGAATCTTGGAGATCAGCAGAGTTTTGGTATTAAAACTGCAGGACTGGAAGAAAAATCCACTGCTTGCCAGATGTTGGTAAGTGATCATAATTTTTATTAAACTTGATTTTACTGCTTCTCATAATACATTTATATGTTTCATGGGACAGCTTTCATAGATGCTAATGAAATTGTTTTGAGGAACCAAGATACATTCTGTAAAAAAAATGTAGGAACCTTTTGGCCCAACATTTCTTTCTTCCTTTCTCTCTCTCTCTGTTTCTTTCCCTTCCTCCCTCCTGTCCTTAGTTTCTTCCTTCATTTTTAATCTTACTTTATTGTGTTTTTGGTGAAAGTTTACACGGTAAATCAGGTTCCCGTTTGACAATTTCTGTACAGTTTGTTCAGTGACGTTGAATTTTTCACGGTGAGCCAGCGTTGTGAAATCTTGCGTTCACTCTGTTCTGTTTGCTCTGTTGCCAGCAGCTAGTTTTCCCGCCCCCTTGTATTCTCATCTTCGCTTCGCGTAATAGTTGACGTTTTGGTCTTATGCAGATGATGGTTTGGTTTTTGTTTTTAGTAGAGCACCATACGCAGCAGGTAATACCCTTTGTTTTGTGTGTCACTCTGTTATTTTGTTCAAAGGTGGTCTCGGGATAGTTTTCAGTTCCAGGTTTAAAGAGTGTCTCAGGGTGATAGTCTCAGGGAGTCTTCTGGTCTCAATGGGTCCAGCAAGTCTGGACTTTTAAGAATTTGACTTCTGTTGTACATTTTTCTCCCATCCTATCAAGGTTCACCTGTTGCAGCCCTGCTGAGAATGGTCAGTAGTGGTAGCTCGGCATCATCTCGTTCTTCTGTTGACCCAACGTTTCTCCTTCTGGTTCCCATCTTAAAGAAATCATGTGGACAGAGCCTTTCAGTAGTAGTACAGTTTTTAATAGCAAAAGCAATAAACAGCCTGAATGCCTGTAGTAGGAAAATGACCGATAAATTCTTGCACCTGGAGTATTATGTAGGCGTGTGCAGGGAGTGGAATGTGAGCTGTGTGAGGGCAGTGCCTTTTGTTTCTTTTGTTAACTTCTGTATCAGCATGCTGTCTGGTGCCTGGAGTATAGCAGGTGGCCAGGAAGTGTTGTTAAAAGACTGACCAAACATGTGCTCCCGAAAGTAAAACGAAACTGAGAATGATTTCAGCCCTGTTAGTAAAGGTCGCGGTGGGGAAATAGAATTGCTAACAGTGGTTGTGTCCTGGGGTGTCACGGGGGGCGGGGGG
>NW_004444089.1:1002256-1047420 GCF_000243295.1 Trichechus manatus latirostris
GTGGGGGGGGGTGTGCATGTGTTGAGTTCTCCTTTGTTAGTTTCCTTTGTTCTCCTCGAGCATGTGTTACAGCCAGAATGAAGAGAGAATATATATTTTAAAACATAGAGTTAGGAAATTATGGGATGTTACAAATTTAGCAATTAGATAAACCTAAATAAAAGTGACGAAAAATTACGTATCAACAGATGTGTTATTTCTTCTTGCCTATAATATATGAACATTTTGTATTTTTGTGGTATCTTTTTTCCTTCTGAATTGGAGAACAAATATAAATGTAATGTCTTTAAACAGAATTATCAAATCTTTTGATGTGGTGGTGGAAACTAAAGAAACAGTTGTTTAAATGACAGCACTTGTTTTTTCCATTTCACCATTGAAATGGTTTTTAAAAAATACAAAATAACATAAGACTGTTGGCTGCAGATTTACAAAGTAAGTGATATACTTACTACAATTAAGTTTTCCGGTTTTTTGTCTTCTAAAATTATTTTCCTTAATTGGTATCTTTCATATATTTTGCTTGAAGTATTTGTTTTCAGAGTGCTAAAACTTTTGTTAAATTCTCTCACACCCAAGAAATAAAAATATGGCCTATAACGCATAATTTCAGCCTTTGAAAGACAATACAGGCTAGAAGGATTTCATGGCCCTGTCCCATTTAAAAATACTTGTTAGTAAGAAAACTAGCTTGACAGCCCTACATACAGCTTTCAGAGTAGCTCTGGTCAGGAGACAAAATTCTCTTTTCATTTTGCTGTTGGTTAAAAATATGAATACCTTAAAACTAACATGGTTCTTGGCTTGGGATTTTTCCCCCCATTTCTTTTGTTTCAGGTTTGCTACGCTAAGGAGTTAAAGGAAGGCTTTGTGGAGTATACGGAACAAGTTGTCAAACTGATGGTCCCTTTACTGAAATTTTATTTCCATGATGATATCCTACGATTGAACACAAAACATGTCTGGAGTTAGTAAAATTGTGGCTCGTAGGGTTTGCATTAGCTGAAGTCTGCGCAACCCTTAGTGTTGAGTGTTCACACCATACCGAAAAAACAGTTGCTGTCCAGTCACCTTCGACTCGTGGTGACCCTATCTGTGTCAGAGCAGACCTGTGCACCATAGGCTTTTCATTGTCTGATTTTTTGGAAGAAGCCAGGCCTTTTTTCCAAAGCACCTCAGTGTGGACTTGAACCTCCAACCTTTCCGTTTGCAGCTGAGCAGGTTAACCATTTGCACCGCCCAGGGACTCCACCATAAGGATAGCTGCAGTTAAATATGTATCAGGTAAATGTGTGTACCTTCACACACCCACTCTCTCGCACAGTTTTATAGGTGGAAAAATAAGGAAGCCCAAGGGAGCGGTAGGCCAGGACCCAAACCCAGCTCTGTCTGACTCCAAAGCCACTCTGTAGTATTCCCTCATAGAGCATCCTGTCCTGGTGTCCTGACAGAAGGCTGCCTTTCCCCAGTGTCAGAAGACTGAACAGAAGCTTAAGAGGAGGTCATCAGGGCCTCGTTTACCGACTTAATGAGGAGCCTAGGGCAGGAAGAAACCCTGAGTAGTTTTCTCAGGAAAGTCATAGCTTCGGTTGGATTTATCAGAGACACGTGTTTGGGTTTACCTAAAAATTTGGATAGGAAGGTGACAGGAAAGGCAGGGAGGTGCGTCTTGTGGGCAGAGAGACTTCTGTTTTTGTATGCAAGTTACGTTTAACACAGACTCTGGGATGGCTGTGTTAGATAAAGAGAAGTTGCTGGCACTGCTGTTAGCGTGGTGAGCACTGTCACGTGTAAGTAAGCAGAAAGAGAGAGCAGTCTCCTGAGGCCCCTGAGCAACCATGTCTCCTTAACCATAAAACGTGTTCGAGTGGCAGCCGCAGAATCCATGCCCCTTCTCCTGGAGTGTGCGAGAGTCCGCGGGCCCGAGTACCTCACGCAGATGTGGCATTTTATGTGTGACGCGCTCATCAAGGCCATCGGCACAGAGCCAGACTCCGATGTTCTCTCAGAAATAATGCACTCTTTTGCGAAGGTGCGTATTTCTCCCTTAAAGAGCAGGTATACAGTTATATGTTCATTTATTAGTCTTGCTAAATAAATTAGGGGGAAAGTTGGATGGTGGTTTTATGTGCTATCGCATAAATTTTTTTTTGGTTTTTTTTTTAACTGAAAATGTTCGCTCTTTAATTTTAATATTTGGTGTTATCCTTATTTTTATTGTTTAAGAGTAGCCACTCTCACATTCCAGTCTTCATGACTTCCCACCATCATGTACCTAATAACCCAGCTACAGAAGCCTGCTACCGTCTCCCGCACACATCCATCTCTTTGTTAGTTACTGTTCTAAGCTCCCTCTTAAATTCCTCTTTATTTGTTTCCCACCACCTTCTTTTGTTTGTACTGCTGAAATAGCGTCATTTGGCCTGCCCCAGAAGTCTCCCAGTTCAGCCTCCTTTCTCTCACTCCTTAAGTCACTCCCCTGATACTCTCAGCCACACCTGTTACACACAGCTCCATAGATAAGCCTGCTCCACGGCTTGGTTTAAAGACCACGTGCATCTTTGTTTGTCCTCACATAAACTCCTGCAATTCAGAATTTCTTGTTTTTTCCAAGAATGCATGCCTTTGCCCGTATCATTCTCTCACCTAAAATGCCCCACCAGGGCAAACTTACACTTTATTCAGTGCTATTTAATTTTTTTTATTGTAGTAAAATAAGACATTTGCCATTTCGTGCTTTTTTCCACATAGTTTGGTGACATTACGTCCACCATGTGCTGCTATCACCACATTTTCTCATAACCCTTCACAGAAACACAGTGCCTCTAAAGCAGCACCCGGTGCTTCTTAATGGAGTTTAACTTTTTTTCCCTTTTTTTTAATTGTGAAAATATACGTAACAAAACGTACACCAGCTGGACCGTTTCTCCGTGTACAGTTGAGTGGTATGGATTACATTCTTCAGCTGCACAGCCATTCTCACTGTTCTCTTCCACATCAGTCCATCACCATTAACATAAACTCAAGGTCCCGTCAGCAAAAGTGGAGTTTAACTTTCGACTCTTAAAAACCCTTAAATCTCACGGGCTGTTTTCTCGCTCTCAACCTTGTATTAGTGTATTGAAGTCATGGGAGATGGATGCCTTAACAATGAACACTTTGAAGAACTAGGAGGAATATTGAAAGCAAAACTTGAAGAGCATTTTAAAAATCAAGAATTGCGGCAAGGTCAGTTTTCCATGCCTTTATTTCTGAATGTAATCCTTTATAACCATTTTGGCGACAATTTAAAAAAAACATTTATTTGGGTGTGTTTTAGTTAAAAGACAAGATGAAGACTATGATGAACAGGTTGAAGAGTCACTACAAGATGAGGTAAATTATTCTCTTCAGAACTTAATTTACCTGACCATTTATATCTGAAAGATTTTCAAAGGCTTAGGTTTCTAATTCAGCTGAATTGTAATGTTAGCGAAAGAATCTGCTGTGTATTTCATTTGTTAATTTACAGAGTGAGTAATTTGAAAATAGCTCGTTTCTCTTTGGGATGCTCTGTGTGCATTTTATTGCAATACCTCACACTTCCAAAAGCATTTGGAGTTTATGTTTGTTTCACATACTCCTCACAACAACCATTTGTATTCGATGGTGGTTTCACCGTTCTAAAGATGAGCAAACTCAAACTCAGATGTTAAATGATTGCCCAAAGTCACACCCTTGTCAAGCTAGGGCTCAAGCCCACATCCTTCTCTAACATCAGCTTTCTTCTGTACCACCCAGTAATGCACATTTCCTTAAAAGATGTAAACATATGCAGTGGTTGATGTCATTCTCACCTCGTTACTCATTTCTCTTAACAAACTACTTAATACCATCAAATGTATTTTGACTGTGTATTTAGGGTACAGAATCTATGGTATCTGGCCATCATAGTGGAGCAGTGCTGAAAGGCACAGGTCATACAAGTTCCCTTCAGGTTGCTCACATGCTGATGTACCCAAACTGCTACCTGACGTGCTACCCCCCACCTCCCCACCATCTCACCCCAAAACTAGGAACATTGTGGCAGAAAAAATAGTAAGTCAAAACACTTGTTTCAGAAGCTGGGGATTTGGGGTAAATTTTCTTCAAACATACATACTTTAAGTATATTCCAAGGAAAGACATTTCAGAAAGGGCACTTACCACACACCTTGTTGGTTCCATAGCCGCGTAAAAGCGTGACACCCAGGTGTTAAGGTCACCTCATTCTCCCATAAGAAAGTCATAATAAATTTTATTTTCTGTATTTCCTCGACTTTTATAAATGTTTCTGTTAATAGTGGGAATGCTTTTTAATACATGTGGTTTTTTGTTTTTTGTTTTTTTTTTAGGATGATAATGATGTTTATATTCTGACCAAAGTGTCAGACATCTTACACTCAATATTTAGTAGCTACAAGGAAAAGGTGTTACCATGGTTTGAACAGCTGCTTCCATTAATTGTCAACCTGATTGTGAGTGCCGCCTCTTCCATCACTTTATTTTAGATAGTTGACCTGTTTTATTGGAGCATGAAGATCTTATATGTGTAGGTTAAAATGGGCCCTTTATGTTATCGCGGTTAGTACAGTACATTTAAAAAACAGTTTAGATGCGCACGACTTGACTTGTCTGTGATAACCGGTTGATTCAATGCATAAAGTAAAGATTTTTGCAGCTTTTATTAAAGTTGTGTTTTAAAATACAGCATTACCATTATATTTTTTGTAAATTAAATCTACATACATTGCTGCTACCATCAGTTCTTCCTGGTGTATGGTGAAATCACATTGTGGAGTTCTGGAACAGGTCACACAGGTCTTACAGACCTGTATTTGTTCAATCTATATATTTGTTTAAAGAGCGTTGTTATTCACAAGAAGTGGTTGTTGTGGGGGGTTTTATTACCTGTATGAAGAATAGCCGTGTAAGCTGATAGTCTGTGTTGAAAACGTGCTTCTTTGCATTCTTTGTATACTGCAGTATTAGACGCTCACAAGAGTGTCTCTTTTGCAGTGTCCACATAGACCGTGGCCAGACAGACAGTGGGGGTTGTGCATCTTTGACGATGTCATAGAACACTGCAGCCCAGCCTCATTTAAATATGCAGAGTATTTCTTAAGGCCCATGCTCCAGTATGTATGTGACAACAGCCCAGAAGTCAGGCAAGCTGCCGCATACGGCCTGGGAGTCATGGCGCAGTACGGCGGAGATAATTATCGTCCTTTCTGTACAGGTACTTGCATTTGTTAGGCCCCATGCATGTCATCCCACACGTCTCTTCTCCCTCTCTGTGGCACACTCCCAAACACGGACCTGTTCTGCTTTATGCTCTTCCTCGTTCTCAAATCCCTCGTCTGTTACATGTGTGAATTTATCACCTTTATTCTCATAGAAATGGAAATGAAATCGGAGTGGACTCAAAGCCTGTTTCCTTCACACCCCACACACCTCCCCAAGTACAGTTTGATTTTGAATTTTGAGGGTATACCACAGTCCTAGCATAAAGCAGGTGCCTTCGAGTTGGCTGATTCACGGCAACCCAGTGGTGTCCATGTAGAACTATGCCCCATAGGGTTTCATTGGCTGATTTTTCAAAAGTAGATTGCCAGACCTTTCTTCTGAGGCACCTCTGGGGGAGACTCAAACTTCCAACCTTTCAGTTAGCAGCCGAGCATGTTAACCATTTGCACCACCCAGGGACTCCAGCCCTAGCATAAACCTGAAACCCAAACCTGCTGCCGTCAAGTTGATTCCAACTCGTAGTGACCCTGTAGGACAGAGTAGAACTGCCCCTTAGGGTTTCCAAGGCTGTAGATCTTTCTAGAAGCAGACGGCCACATATTTCTCCTGTAGAGTGGCCTGTAGCTTCGAACGGCTGACCTTCCGGTTAGCAGCCAAGCGCTTACTGCTGCGCCACTAGGGTTCCTTAGCCCTAGCATAGGACTTTTGAAAGACCATGGGGTCATTCTAAGTTTAACATAGGCAGCTTCTAAAGCTTAAATGCCCTCAGGTCACCAGTGTAAATCTGGGGGCTGTTAACATCACAGGTCTCTAAGTTAGTGGTGCTGGTGCTCTTGACCCCAAGACTCCCTGACCATGCAGGGGCAGTCTTCCCTTCATTGCTATGTCTGTGATCATACAGCAGAGAAGGAGAACATTCCTTACACTTCAATGTGTTTTCACTGTAATCTGTAATTAAAACAAAGATAAAAGAAATAATATTTATGTTCATTTGCATGAAAATGAGATTTCAGCTGACCTTTTTCCAAATTCGTATTTTAGAAGCGCTTCCGCTGCTGGTGAGAGTTATTCAGGCTGCGGATTCTAGGACCAAAGAAAACGTCAATGCCACAGAGAACTGCATCTCAGCGGTAGGGAAGATGATGAAGTTCAAACCTGACTGTGTGAATGTTGATGAAGTCCTGCCACACTGGCTATCCTGGCTTCCACTTCATGAAGATAAAGAGGAAGCTGTTCAGACTTTCGGTTATCTCTGTGACCTAATTGAAAGGTAAAAAAAGGGCACAGAGATCTTACCTCTTTCCCCTTCAAAGGAAACAATACTTTGCTGCTTTTTTCTCCCCTGCAGTCTCTGTGCCCTGCCCTCTGAGGTGTGGGTCTGCAATCATGCTGTCTTTATAAATCATATTAAGAAACCACATCCCAGTTAAGATTGTCTCATAATGAGATCTAATTTTGAATCGTTGTGAAATTAAATTCAGCAGATGAGGTTAGCGCAAGCACTATAGAAAGTAACGTTTTAAGAAGGTTCCCATCTAGTGTCTGTCAGCTGCCCTATTTATTTCAAGAAGAGATTACAGTACATTGTTAGTTCTACTATTCGACCCTCTAAAAGTCTGGTGTTTTTCTTTGGATTCAAGAATCAGTGGCATAAGGGAAATACACCAGACAGGCGATCAAGGTCTGGTCCTGCTCTGGCGTTATTAATGCCGTTTTATGTCCATAAGTATAAATCTAAGAGTTCTAACAACCTGAAGGCTGTGGAAACTATCAATCAAAGACATGTTCTTTGGTGTCTGTTTCTGTAAACCCAGGTTTCCCTACATATTAGGTCCTGGGTTTTGTCATTCTTAATTATTATTCTGAGTTTATGAATAAATTCAAGGGCAACCAGTCATATCTTGGCGTTTGTAGAATTAGGCGAAAGGGGCATGTTCTTTGATGTCTAAGTTTAGGTTCCCCTAAGTACCGTGTTTGGGGCCCTCCACTGAGAGCACCCTCAAGTACAGTAAGTTATCCTTCTCTTCTGGAGACTCCACACTCGTGGCCTGCCCCGGCCTCTGAAATGACCAGCAGTTGATCATGCTGTTTGATCACCTCCCTTGGAAGTGACTGCTGTGAAAGTCTCTTCATGACAAAGACTGGAATTCTGGTTGAATTCACAGTTATGTTTCTTTGTATTAAACCTGCCTGGAGTTTATTATTTGTTTCTCAGCTTACTCTCAGAATGCCGATACATTCTTTTGAACTTCATATTTATTTTGTAAACCTTTTTTGCAGTAACACTAAAATTCGTGCAGAGACACTGTTATTCTTGGGTTTTGTTTTTTTGTTTCAAATAAGTTACAATATTTTTAAAGCACCTGTGGCATTCTGTTGTCTGGCCCTTAAAACAATCCTGACAGAGAAGCCAAGCATATACCCTAATTTACATGTGGAGAAACTGAACAGCGAGTAAGTACAGTGAGCTGCTTCTCCTCTCCTGAGCTGACAAGGCCCTCGACGTCGTGAACTGTAACCTTGGGGAAAGACCTGTCTTCTGACAGAATTCCGTCTCGCGAGAGGGTGTGTTGACGCACGAGTGCTCCTGTGATACCTGCTTACAGATTTCATTTATAAAGGTTTTCTTCTCTTTCTTTTGTCAGTAATCACCCAGTCGTTCTTGGCCCAAACAATACCAATTTGCCCAAAATATTCAAAATAATTGCAGACGGAGAAATGCATGAGGCCATTAAACACGAAGATCCTTGTGCCAGGCGTCTGGCTAACGTAGTTCGCCAGGTACAGGTGAGCCGGTGCGGTTAAGTCAGACAGAGGGAAGAAACAGAAGGTGTTTTTTGTTTTTGTATTAGAAGAAGAAAATAGAAATATAATGAGCTAAGGAAATGTTATTTTTGTGTTCTCTTATCTCTAAGCTTTAAATGCATTATACTTAATCTTTTGTGTGCTCTCGTAATGTATTAGAACTGAAACCTTCCTCTTAAGTTTGAAACATTTTGAGCCTTCTCGTTGGTGATTGGAACAAACTCAGGCAGAAGTTTTATGCATATTTGTGAAGAAGAGGATAGAATTTAATAATGAGTTGTTAGCTACCAAAAATGTTTCGATGAGTTTTACTTCCTAAAGTTAGGTGCCCTGGTGGCACAGTGGTTAAGAGCTCAGCTGCTAACCAGAAGGTCAGCAGTTCGAATCCACCAGCGGCTCCTTGGAAACCCTGTGGGGCGGTTCTTCACCATCCTGTAGGGTTGCTGTGAGTCGGAATCGACTTGACAGCAACAGGTAACAGGTTTTATAGGTTACTTTAACGTAACATCAGCCTAGTATATTCAGTTTGAAATGAATGAAGAAAACTTACTGTAAATGAAATGAACTTTAAAGAAATGAGCAGATTTCTTGCTTTTACCATGATAATTCATCAAACTAAAAAGTAATCTACCTAGGAGCCCTGGTGGCACAGTAGTTAAGAGCTTGGTTGCTAACCAAAAGGTCAGCAGTTTGAATCCACCAGCCACTCCTTGGAAACCCTAGGGGACAGTTCTACTCTGTCCTGTAGGGTCGCTGTGAGTCGGAATTGACTCTACTACAACAGGTAATCTACTCTACCTGAGAAGTATTTTGACATTGTTACGTACCAATAATGATTATTAAAATACTTCCAAATTAACATTTCACCATCTGTAAACCTATAAAAATGTTTTGTTTCCCCCCCGCAGACTTCTGGAGGACTGTGGACTGAATGCATAGGACAGCTCAGTCCGGAGCAGCAAGGGGCCATACAGGGGCTCCTCAGTTCTGCGTGAAGGGCCTGACATCACCCACCAGAAAACTAACTCCCAATAAACGTTTACCCTTTTGTTTAGGTTTCTTTGTTTTGTGTTTAAGCAAAAGAGAGTGATAGTGTGTGTAGGCCATTCTGCAGAGCCCCAGCGGCAGGAAGAGAGAAGCACTGTTCCCAATGGTGTTTAAATGGATTTCTGTCATACCACTGAGGAAATTCCCTGCAAACCAGCCCTCCGGTAGCACTGAAGAGTATTTTTCTATTGGTATAACCCACCTGTGTAAAGGTGAAAGGGAAATAAAATTAATTTTCTCATCAGACATAAGATTTAAGAAAAAACACAGCTTTCAGATCAGTTACTCAGCATAGATTTGCGTTAAAACGAATTGCTATACACCTAGTGTGAATTCTGTTAATTGGAGTGTGAGTCTTTTGGTAGGGTGGAAAGAAGCCTTCTGCCCTACAAACCAGTAGATCCAAAAGTTGAAAGGAAAAAAACCAAAACTGAAGATAAGACAACAAGCATGAAGATCTCCTATTTGATGTCACTTTCGGTTCTTTTTCCCAAAAGGCTTATGCAGTGACTCGATTTGGAAAGCTTTTCCGCTTCCAGCCCTTGAATGTGAAGTGTCGTTGGCATGTCTGGCAGTAGTCCTTCAGCTCACTCCTCAATAAACAACCTTGAAATACAAAAGAGGCTTGTGTAAAAATTCAGTACTGTCTGGCTTTTATTCCTTTAATGTTTTTAATAGAAGAATAATCTCATATTTTTTTAAAGTAATAGCTATGGCTCTGAATATTTTTCCCTAGTATTTTTCTTGTGCAATTCAAATTTCAAAGCATTTTAGTTTTTACCGTCTTCCACTTTAACTTATGCTAAGTTATAATACACCTACTTCATTCACAGTTGACGGCCTTTTAAAGTTTGCAAGTTTCAGCAGATAGTTTTTTACGCCAGGATTGTTCTGATTAAGTCAAAGATTTGGCTAAGTGTTCTCCTTGCAAATTGTAATTGCTATAGAGCCACACGTGACTTTTGAGCTTTTAATTTTACAGTAAGTATTATGGCTAAAATTATTTACTGATAAATTCAGTAAAATGTGTGAATGTTTCTTGTTTATGTATTAACCTCATAGCAGTAAATGACTTGCTGTTGTTTCTTTAAATAAATAATTTTTCTAAGGGATCTTAATAGATTTCTGTTGAGAACTTCAGTGTTAACATTTTTATAGTTTGTACTAAATTTAACCGTGATATAAAAATGAATTTTATGCATAGACCAGAATTTAAAATTAAAAGGTTTTTTTTCTTTAAATGATTTGCATTACTTTTATTAAAACTAAATCTGAAATGGAATAGAAAATAGAATGGGTACGTATTATGGTGGTTTTTAGCAGATACCATTCAGATGCACATTCACTCTTGAGCACAACACCATTCCTTGGAGATTTCAGTATCTGGCAGAACAACGTGTTGAATAACTTCACCAGCAAAGTCATTCCTTTCAAAGTGGGTACCTGTATGACTTTTGGAATGCATACATGGTATTATTTGGAGCTACTTTATACTCTGTATTCTAGCTGGAGAAAAAATGGGAATTAGAGTAAAAATGTGTTAAGACAACCAATTCAAGTACCGATGCCAGTCAACTGGAACAACGTAGTTTTTGTTTTTAATTGTTACTACACTTAAAGACAACGTTAAAAATATGGCATGCCTGCCTAAGTTCAGATGGAAGTGCAGTCAGAAGGTGAGCACATCTTTTGAGAATCTAGTGTTTGCAGAGCACTATGCTAAGCACTTATGGGTATATAAGAACTTCCTTTCTTCCAGTTTAATGAGAAAATCAGAAACTACACCCATAAAAAAGGTCTAAGACCCCTGAAGGAAG
Source organism: Trichechus manatus latirostris (assembly GCF_000243295.1). Classification (NCBI taxonomy): domain Eukaryota; kingdom Metazoa; phylum Chordata; class Mammalia; order Sirenia; family Trichechidae; genus Trichechus; species Trichechus manatus. The sequence continues at coordinate 1,013,191 of NW_004444089.1, forward strand.
TATTCAAGTGGGTGAAAATAAGGTGTGGGCTGACTACATCCTTCACCATAGAAGTAGAAAAATAAAAACTAATTGGAGTTGAATAAAGTTAGAGAGAGTGGTATTAAGAGCTGTTACTGCAACATTGTGAAATTCTGGCCTCACGACTGTGATATGTTGTTCCGTAAACTTCTAACAATTCTGTCTATGCAAGATGAAAATCCATAATGTTTTTCCTTGACTCGTGTACCAAATTTAGTAGACTTGCATGTCAGCAAGAACGTATTTCTAGAGGGAGAACTGTGTGGCTCTTACTTTTTGAGGGGATTTTATAATATAAAGAATTACACAAGTGTTAAGACACTTGTAGCAAAACTGGGAGCTTTTTTTAAGATATAATTCATTGTGTTTTCATGGAACGTTTACACAGCAGGTTTGGTTTCCGTTTGACAGTTTCTACACGGTTGAGTGACAATAGTTAACATTTTTCACAATGTGTCCACGTTCCCTTTCATTGCGTTCTGGTCATTCTGTTTCCAGGACTGTAGTTTCCCTGCCGCCTTCTCATCTTTGCTGTAGAGTAGTTGTTGGTCTCATATACATGGTATTTTTAACGGAGCACCATACTTACGGATAGTATCCTTTATTTTGTGTGCTAATCTGTTATTTGCTAAAAGGTGACCTTGGGATATTTTCTGTTCAAGATTTAAAGAGTATCTTCTCAGGGTGATAGTCGCAGGGAGTCCTCGAGTTTCAGATGGTCCAGTTAAGTCTAGACTTTCTTTAAGAATTTCAGTTCTGTGTTTTTCACCCGCTCTGTCAGGGTCCATCTATTGTGGCCCTGATCAGAACAGTCAGCAGTAGTCGCAGGGCACCATCTAGTTCTTCTCATCTCAGGCTAGATCAGGCCATGGCTCTTGTAGGCTGTTAGCCCTGCAGGCTAGTTTCTTCTCAGAGGAGTCTTGTGTTCGCTTCGTTTTGTTTTTAATGCTGTAAAATTTAAAGTAAATTTGTCTTAAAGCTAATCTGACACTTCTGTAATGAGAGGCAGCTTTATCATAACTCCAGTTATAGTTTGACTACCAGAACCATCACTAAATACATAAGCAAATAAACATTCTTGATGCACCTGGTCTCATAATAAAAGAGGTGCATATTTATAGTGCCGTGAACGTATTTTTATGATCTAACCATTTTAGATGATTACCTATTTGGAGTTCTGAATTTGAAAGGCTGAGAAGCCATCTAAACGTTTTACTTAATTCATACTGCTTCATTTTAAAGGTATTGTTGCATCAAACAATTTTCTGGCTCATCTTGTTTTGTAGAAATCGCTTTCCCTCTCTTTTCTCTCTTTGCCGCAAAGGAGTAATAGTCAAAGCCTGCCTTGTTTCATTTACCTCAGCAGATTCTCACCAATAAAAGTATGGGCACCACTGCCTACCAGCAAGGTGTTCACATCAGGCTGGGGGGTTGACTTGGACTTTTATTTCCAGCACTTTAAGGTTAAGGAGGGTGTGTGTGTAGGTGTGTGTTTTAACTCTAAGCCACCGTGAACTAGACAGCTATAATCCTGACAGTTGTTTAATAGTCAATATTTGGGCTTACTGTTATTTCTATATATTGTTGATATTTATATATGTTTGGATGAACAAAGGCAAACACTTTGAAGATAAATTGTAACTAACTTGCTTATTTCTAAAAAATGAATCCCAAAATGGTGCAATGTGATTTTTATGTAAAACGTTGCAATTTTTTTTTTAATTCCAGTTAAGGCAGCATACTATAATTCTGAAATGTATTCTTGTGATTCCTGATCTTTTATTGTCTATTTCTTCTTGATTGAGCTACACATTTCTCTTCTTTTGAGTAGCATTCAGATTGTGATGGAGACCAAGGATAGCGCCGTTTTCTATGGAGTAGAAATTCGTTCCCCTACTTCCCCGGAAGTTTTGTAGCAGGTGGGCAGAAAATGTCGTTTGAATTGCAGTCTGACAACTTGATCCTGTGGTCTTAAGGTACAGCAAGGTGCTCAAAGAGGGCATGTGTTGGAAGATCATGGTATTGCCCAATTAATCCCAGCGTTCGGCAAACTTACTCTCTAAAGGACCAGATAGTAAATACTTCAGACTTTGCAGACCAGCGAGTGTCTGTCACTAATAGTAACTCTGCCTTTGTAGCACAGAAGTAGCCGTAGACAATATTAAATGGATATGGCTGTGTCCCAGTAAACCTACAGAAATAGGCCACAGTTTGCTGACTGCTGGTTAACATTGACTGCTTGGGTCCAATTTCTGCCACCTGCTGAGACTTTGGACAAGTTATTTACCATCTGTATTCCTTAGTTCCCGTCTCTGTAAAATGGGAATGTTAATAGTACCCGTTGCCGTTGCATGGATTCCGACCTATAGCAACCCTATAGGACAGAGTAGAACTGCCCCATAGGATTTCCAAGGAGCCCCTGGTGGGTTCAAACTGCCAATCTTTTGTTTAGCAGCTGAGCTCTTAACCACTGTGCCGCCAGGGCTCCGCTAAGGATTTAAACACATTTAGGATAGAAGCTCCTCACCTGTCAGTCTGTCGTACTGTTGTGGTTTGCATGTTACTATGATGCTGGAAGCTACTCCGCCAGTATTTCAGATAATAGCAGTCCCTGGTGGGTTAGTTTCAGCGGAGCTTCCACACTAAGACAAACCAGGAAGAAAGGCTTAGCAGTCTACTTCCAAAAATTAGCCAGTGAAAACCCTATGGGTTACAAGGGAATGTTGCCTGGTACAGTGCTGGAAGATGAGCCCCCTAGGTTGAAAGATCCTCAAAATACAGTAGCCGCACAAATAGGCTTGAGCATACCAATGACCGTGAAGATGGTGCAGGACCGAGCAACATTTTGTTCTGTTGTATGTGGAGTTTCATGAGTTGGAGCTGACTTGAGGGCAACAGCAGAACGGAAGCCAGACAGCGTCAGCTATCATTACCTAAGTTTAGAAGCCATGCATTGTTTTAGCCTCAATATTTTCAAAACAATTAATTTTTAAGGGGGGACAGATTTATCAGCCTTGACATTGGGACGAGGCCTAGAGAGTTGCTGAAGATGCTGGGAAGCTTTGCAAAGTCTGGAGTTGTACCATGAAGCATGTGTGGTTATGTGGACTCCATTTCACTTGTTTGGCACTGAGTGATTTCAGTGTTTGAAGACGCCTGATCTTCATGACATGGCACCTAAATGGGAGCCAATTACCTCATCTGGAACTCGACGTAAAAAAAACCCCAGCAGTTTGACCCCACCCGGAGAAAAAATTCCACTGGACTTTCTGAGAGCTGGTTTGTTCTCTATACTCAACACCGTCAGGGATTTTGCTCTCAAGCTGACTTGAGTCTGGCCCCTGTGTGGGATGAGATACCCTTACCCAGGCAGTAGAGAGGACTTGCTTCCTGCCCGACTTCCTAGCTTGGTGCCCTTAAACAAGTTCCTTAACCTCTCCATATCTCAGCATCCATTTGTAAAATCAAGTAAAACCACCTACCACGGGATTGCTGGGGGGACTGAGTTACTATATATAAAACACCATTGGGTACGCACGTTTGAAGGAATGGAATTAAATTTGGATAGCATCTGTTTCTGCACCTAGTTACCATGTCATAAAATACGTACGCCGTAGAAAACGGAGGCAGTGTTTACTAACAAAATCCAGTCAAAATTTTATTAAGCTTCTATGTGGCGCAATGGTTAAGCACTTAGCTGCTAATCAAAAGGTTGGTTGTTCGAATGCGCCCAGCGGCTGCTCTGGAGAAAGACGTGGTGATCTGCTCTTGTAAAGATTACAGCCTAGAGATCCCTAGAGGGCAGTTCTCTGTCACCTGTGGTGGCTGTGAGTTGGAATCGACTCCAGGGCAACCAGCAACAATAACGTAACAAAGAACCCTGCTAGGCTGGAGTGACAACGTGCTGAGCAAAGCTCATGGTCTCTGCCTTCTAGTAGGTGACACGTCATGTAATTATGTAACTGCATAAAAGTGGGGGTGCACAGTGTGTATAATATGAAGAAATCAGGGCAATGGTAACAAATGCATGTTCTTAGTGCTGCCAATAGTCCATCCATGGCCTAAATTTAGACATTAGAGCAAACACTGCACCAGAGAATAAAAATATGTCCACCCTTGGTCACTGAGAAAACCTTCCCTGACCTGAGACTTTCTGTCCAGCCTTGCCACCCACATTTGGGATTGCTCTAGACTGTGTCACAGAGATGACCCAAAGTATGACGTTTGGGACTGGTACATACTGTGTGCTACCTTGGAGGGCAAAGGAGTCAGAGAGGCAGAAACCCAGGAAGGTTTGGTCTTCCAAAACCCTGTCCTGTCACTTGACCCCAGATACTTTCCAAGGGAAGTATTGCTATGAGTTACACGGTACCAGTTCCCGCGAGTTGATTCTGACCCCTGGCAATCCCATGTGTGTCAGGGTAGAAATGTGCCCCATAGGGTTTTCAATGGCTGGTTTTTCAGAAGTAGATCACCAGGCCTTTCTTCCAAGGCATCTCTGGGCAGTCCCCAACCTCCCTCCAACCTTTTGGTTAGCAGCCCATCCTGTGAAACATTTGTGCCACTGAGGGTCTTCTGCAATGAGATGGTCCCCTTCCAAATTACGAGAGAGAACATGCCAAATTATTTGTATATATATGTATAGAGTGAGAGAAGCGTGTACAAGAGTTTTTAGTTTTTTATAAAATGGGGTCATACTGTACTCACCTTGATTTTTCCAGTCAAATTCCTGTTGAAAATAGATCCAAGTACTGGTATGACTCTAATTTATTCTTTTTAATGACTGTATATTCCCTTTCTAACAAAAACTGAACCAAGACCCTCATTCAATCTACATTAACTGTAAAAAAAAAAAGAGTTGCCATCGAGTCAATTCCAACTCATAGCGACCCTAGAGGACAGAGTAGAACTGCCCCATAGGGTTTCAAGGAGAGGCTAGCAGATTTGAACTGCCAACCTTTTGGTTTGAACTGCCGACCTTTTGGTTTAGCAGGAGAGCTCTTAACCACTGTCCACCAGGCTCCATGTTTACTATGGATCCTCATTTTGTTCTCCCCTCTCAGCTGCTTAAAAGTCTTAATTCTGTTCCTCGCCTCCAAAGAAGGTACCAGTAACCTAAGATCAATGAGTCATGTATTTTTAAATTGCTTTTCCAATCATGCTCATGGACTTCCCCATACTGTCTCACCCAGGCCCCCTTGGGGTCAGTGACACACATTTTCAAGAGGCTGGAAGTGAAGGGGCGGTTTGCAGCTGTGTTAGAAATCTGACTTGCCCACACGAGGATGAGTCCGAGGCTTAGGCCTCATTACTGCCGCGGCTGAACCAAGGAGCCGACCAGAGGGTGAAAATAATTAGCTGTATAGAAACTCTCTTTTCCCACGGATCCTTAATGAACAATCTTTTGAGACAAATTCAGATTCTTTTTCCGTATTGAAACGGTAGCGTTTCCTTGGCTTCTTCCAAAATAAGGCTTCATAGTGAGAGCTGCTGCATTTCACATGCTAGTCACACAGGTGGTATAAAGAAGAAATAATCTTGTGTCTTGTTCAGTCAGCTTGCTGACAGCTGAGGTTGTTTTTAGCTGTTGCCTGCAGGCAAGGAAGAAAGCAGGAAACACTTTCTTCTTCTTGAGTTTACAGGACCATCCACCATAGAGGCGCTGCAGCAAAGTTCCTCCTCCCGGTAAGGTGCCACCATTGTTGCTCTGCGGGATGCGTGTGTGGTCATTAATGAAGACTGAGCCATGGGCCGGGTGAGTCTCTAATCCTCGAGGGTGAGGTAACAATGGAGATACGTGCCGAGGTCTGCAAGGTCATAGTGGCCGCAGATGTTTCGACGGGTTCTCCTGGTAGGTCAAAAACAGTTCTGCTGTTTATCAAAGGAAGAGAAGCAACTAAAATTTTTTAGCAGGAAAAGGTCCAGATTTTGGAGGGCTTGACAATTATACAGTGCCAGTATGCAGGAGTCCCTGGGTGGTGCAAACGGTTAACTTGCTCGGCTGCCAACCGAAAGGTTGGAGGTTCGAGTCCACGCAGAGGTGCCTCAGAAGAAAGGCCTGGTGATCTACTTCCATAAAATCAGCCATTGAAAACGCTGAGGAGCACACAGTTCTATTCTGACACACATGGAGGAGCCATGACTTGGAATCGACTCAAGGGCAACTGCATTTTATCCAACAAGGACCCCAATTTCCAGAAAACCAGGAGGGCCCCTTGCTCCCAAATTCTCAAACTCCTTTCCTTTTTCACTATCACCACCCTGGCAAAAAGAACCTTGCTCTTCAGTTTGTTGAGGCTTGATATTCCTGTAATAAGAGATCGCATTATTTTGTCTGGAATTAAGGCTTTGGAATTGCTCTGGGATTTGACATTAAGCCCCCCTCCCACTGCAGTTGATTTTTACGAATAGGTTTGGGAGAAGGAGGTGCTCTGTGGGTACCATGCAGCTCTTAGGGAGCCGACTTCTGGGGAGAAGGCCCCCCTCCCACCAGGTCGATAAAATCTAATTGTGCCACTCAAAGGAAAGACGTAAAAAGTACTCAAGACCCTGGGAGGGGGCTCCTGTTAGATATAACAGGGACAGGGCTTGCTCTGCCTGGCTCTTGATGGCGCCCGTTGCTCCTAAGTCGATTCTGACTTCACAGTGACCCTATAGCACAGAGTAGAACTGCCCCACAGGGTTTCCAAGGAGTGGCTGGTAGATCTGAACTGCCAACCTTTTGGTTAGCAGCCGAGCTCTTAACTGCTGCGCCACCAGGGCTCCTCAGAGTAATGAAAGCGATGAGAGACCGCTAGTTAACCAGTTGCCATTGAATCGACTGACTCGTGGCGACCCCACGTGTGTCAGAGTAGAACTGTGCTCCATAGGGTTTTCAAAGGCTGGTTTTTCAGAAACATCACCAGGCCTTTCTTCCAAGGTGCCTCTGAGTTGACCTCAGATCTCCAACCATTTGGTTGGCAACCAAGTGCATAATCATTTGCACCATCCAGGGGCTCCAATAAGAAACCACAGGGTGTCTCTAAAGGAAACAGTTATCAATAATTTAAATAGTTGCACAGTAGAATGGGTACGTTGTGAAGAATTGAGGTTTTCATCACTATTAATGTTCAACGGAAGACTGACCCAGTGATATTACAGAGAGATGCCTCATTCTTTAGGAGATTGAATTTGACCATTCGTACTTTAAGGCTGTTTTTAGTTCTTAAGAAGACAATTCTATTGAGCTAAGAATCTGAGCGGATTAGACTTATCTATAAGGAGCCCTGGTAGCACAGTGGTTAAGCACTCAGCTGCTAACTGAAATGTCGGCGGTTCGAACCCACCAGCCACTCTGCAGGAGAAAGATGTGGCAGGCTGCTTCTATAAAGATTACAGCCTAGGAAACTCTATGGGGCAGTTCTACTCTGTCACAAAGGGCCTCTACGAGTTGAAAATCGACTCAACAGCTCCTAACAGCAACCGAAGAATCTAAATTCCACACACTTGATTGTGCATATTATTTTGGTTATCCTGTCCCACATCCACATGTTCTTACTAATGCGAAGATTGACATTTTTCTCTTAAGTTCTTATATCGATCATGAGGAAGGAGGTCCATTTAGTGTGGCCTGGAAAATAATAGGCTTTTTTTTTTAAAGTTGTGACTACAGGGAGGAGATGAGAGAAACTATCTACCTGGGCACATTTTGCTTATATAGTCTAATTCCTACATTTAAGACCATAGCTTTGCACATAACCGAAGATGACTTAGAAAATCCAGGCAAGAAAATCAGCTGATCCATATATTTTGAAAGCTGGGCTTATTGTTTAATCTTCTACATGGTTACTTAGAGCTTCTGTAAATAAACATCATAGGTGATTCTTTTTTGTTTAATTGAATTTGATACTTCTCCTTATAGTAAATGTCAAAGATCCACAGAAGTAGAGGGAAGAGTCTAATGAACCCCCTTGTAACCACTACCCAGATTTAATAATTATCAATATTCTGCTTTTCTTGTTTTATCTCCTTGCTTTTTTCAAAAACAAATCCAGACACCAAACATTTCACTACTACAGTACATCACAGCAATAAGAGTGATTATATAGGGTTTTTTGTTTGTTTTTTTGAGGAGAAATATTTACTGATAGGTGGCAAAAAGTTGGTCACAAAAAAAAAAAAAAAATACCATATTGAAATCTTGCCAAACACATCAATCTATCAATCTATGACTCTGCTGGCCATAATATTTATTTAATCAGCAATTTTTTTTTCAGTGACTGCTCTGTGCCAGACGCAATCCCAGGTCCTAGGAGATAAAGGACAGATAAGTTCAGAGGATATATAACTTGGGTAGTGTGGTGTAGTGAATTACTATTCTATGGCCCTTCTAACCAGGGTCTGGTGACTCCCACAAAATAATTGGGTGGGACTATGCAAATAAGGTGTTTGTGGCCCACCAAGGGGGATTGGACAGCCTGCTAATCATGCAAATAAGGTGCATAGAACACTTGTAGGGGATTGATTAGTTTTGCCATCCTGCTAAACTTTAAAAGGAACTGGGGGTGAGGGGGAGGGGCGGGGATCTCACTGTCATCAAGAAGGAGAGCTAAGAGTGGAGTATGTCCTTTGGACCTGGGGTCCCTGCACTGAGCACCTCCTAGACCTAGAAGACAGAGAGAGCTGTAACACTGAAGATGGCATGAGACGGCAGCGGCACAGGACCGGTAGGGTAAGCTCGCCAACCCACGGAGCAAGAGAGCTGATCACCTTCAGGCAGGAGGCTTCCTGGTGGAGTGGGGTGCCTTCAGGCACTTGTCAGTGGAGCTAAAGACTTTGTAGCACTTGCCTGAGTGGGGGCAGAGGCCAGACCCGAGTGGAGGCTCAGACCGAGGTGAGAGCCCAGCAGCAGAAGCTGAAAAGAAGCTGTCTTGACGGAATAACTGTATCCTGGGTTATTCCTGTTACTTCCAAGTTGATCCTAAACCTGAATTGTAGCCTGTTACTTCCCTAATAGACCCCATAAGGGGAAGACAGTCTGTGAGTTCTGTGCGGCCATTGCAACAAATTATCAAACCCAGCAGAAAAGTAGAGAGTGCCATGGGGAGGACGGCTGGTGTCAAAATTGGTAAAAAGGTTGGAGAGAGGAAGTATGTCTGACTTCCACCTCATAGGAGTCAGCCTTAGGCTGATGCTGATCTTGATGACTCTTCTCCCCTCTCCTGAAGTTAGATGAGGAGGTCTGATGCCACCACACCATTTTTATAGGTAGATAAGGACAGCTGAAGACTAAGCAGCCCCAGTATGGCGAACTAAAGATAGCACAATGGACAGAGACATACTGTAAGGTTACTCAATTCACGGCAGGTCAGTGGGGCAAAGCTGGGAAAAGCCATCCAAGACCCCAGCCCCAGTGTGCCCAGTAATCAGAGCGTGGCACCTTGAAGGCAAAGGAAATGCAAAGTTGAGTATGATCCAAGACGCACATGATCCAAGAGTGAATCTAAGATCCAAAAGGGAACTTCAAGATAAATGAGCCTCAGGAGAGTTGCCAATGCTAATTTCTTTTTATATACATGCAAAAATACATTGTGCCATCTGCTACATAGGATCATTGATAATACAATGAATTTAAATGCATGAAATTATTTACTTACGTTTACTTACATGAATACCTTTCTGTGGTGCTATTATCAATTCCTTCCTTCCTTATATACACATCCTCCTCCTCACATCAAGAGATGTGTCCTCTCCAATCTGGGCTGCCTTAGTGACTTGCTTGACCAATAGGATATGGTGTTTTGGGGCTTCCAAAGCTAGATCAGAAGACGGCTTGCGGCTTCTACTTGCATCTTAGAACACTCATTCTTGGGATGCTTTCTCTGGAACCCAGCTGCTATGCAGTGGGAAGTCGAAGCCACGTGGAGAAGTCACATGTAGATGCTCCAGTCAATAACGCCAGCTGAGCTCCCAGCTGACGGCCAGCATCACCTACCAGTCATGTGAGTGCACCATTTGCACATCCAGCCCTGCTGAGCCTGTTAAACCACATCTGACAAAACACCAAGTGATAACCTCTCAGCCAAGTCAACTGACAAAGCGGAAAGATAATAAGTTCTTGTTTAAGCCACTATGTTTTGGGTTTCTTTATGCAGCAATAGGCAACTAAAAAATCTGTTTTTGCAGATATTACCACAATGATTTCATAAGTAGAAACATGTAGGGATAAGCAAAAAAAAAAAAAAAAACGAAGTGCTTTAGCTGAGAACATAATTTTTGCTCCCTCCTCCCCTGTCTTAGTTATCTAGAGCTGCTATAACAGAAATATCGTAAGTGGGTGGCTTTAGCGAACAGAAATTTATTTTCTCACAGTGTAGGAGGCTAGAAGTCCGAAATCAGGGCACCAGCTCTAGGGGAAGGCTTTCCCTGTTGGCTCTGGGGGAAGGTCCTTGTCTCTTTTCAGCTTCTGTCCCTCAGTTCTTTGTCGATCTTCAGGTGGTGTGACATCTGTCTTCCCCCATCTTTCTCTCTTTATTTGCTCTTTTAAATCTCAAAAGTGATTGGTTTAAGGCACACCCTACATTGATATGCCCTCATTAACATAACAAAGAAAACCCCATTCCTGTTGGGATCTTCACAAGTATAGGGGTTAGGATTTACAACACATATTTTGGGGGACACATTTCAATCCATAAAGTCTCCCGTTACCCAGGAGCCAATAACAGTGGTACTTGAGTACGTTATCATTTATTTTCAGAAAAGAGGACTTAATTATACACAGCTCACACCTCTTCCAATGCTTTTATTAGGCATTTAGCTACTCAATTTTAGCAACCCATTTCAAGAAATCTTAAAACTAAAGAGAAGAAAAATATCTGAGAGAGAAAATTACTATACATCGTATGTACTTAAATATATGTAATATATGTGCATAAAAACCAAAACCAAACCTGTTGCTGTTGAGTCAATTCCAACTCATAGTGACTCTATAGGACAGAGGAGAGCAGCCCCAAAGAGTTTCCAAGGAGCGCCTGGTGGATTTAAACTGCCAGCCTTTTGGTTAACAGACATAGCTCTTAACCACTATGCCACCAGGGTTCCCAATATGTTTATGTTCTATATGATGTGTGTATGTGTGTGTGTTTTAAATGGTAACTTCAAGTTAACTGCAAACTTCTTCAAGTGGAAATTTTATTAATAAAAAACCATTGCTGTCGAGTTGATTCCAACTCATAGTGACACTATAGGACAGAGCAGAGCTGCCCCACAGGGTTGCCAAGGCTGTAATCTTTACACAAGCAGACTGCCACAGCTTTCTCCCGCAGAGCAGCTGTTGTGCTCAGACTGCTGACCTTTGGGTTAGCAGCCGAGTGCTTAATCACTGCGCCACCAAGGCTCTTTTCTTCATGTGAAAATTTTATAGTGTGACAGATGTTTCAGATACCTGAATTTATACTGCCAACAATGATTTATAGCAAGTCAATAATAAACCACTTTATGTGGACTGTAAGTGTGGACTGTTAAAATATCACATGTGTCTGAAAAATTATGGTTCCCTTTTAACTCGGGAGTAAAATTTGAGTCTGTAGGTTGGGGTTCTAATTAATTGTCACACTGTGGTGGCCTGTGTGTTGCTGTGTTGCTGGAAGCTATGCCACCGGTATTTCAAATACCAGCAGGGTTACCCATGGTGGACAGGTTTCAGCGTCGCTTCCAGACTAAAGAGATACCTAGAGGAATGAAACCAGCAATTCTGTAGACTCAGTGTGTAACTTGGTAAGCTTAGAAAAGCAGTCCTTGATGGGGATTTGAGAGACACCTGTGTGTTAGGTGCTACACAGGAGGTACTCTCTGGTCGTTCCTGCGGGAGGCTCACTCCACCTTTCAGAGAGTTCCAGTAGTAGCCACACAAAGTAGAGGAATGCCCAAGGCCCATCCAGTGCTTCCTCACATCGCCAACTCTTCCCAAGGTTTTCAAGATATTCCCAAATTGCTTCATGCTCTACCAAAATACCCTGCCCATGTCTAGAAGTTAGCTGGAAAATGGAATTCAGGTACAGAATTCTGCTGTCTAAACTTCTCTGTTAGGACATTTTTGAAGTAAAAATACAAATGACAAACTGGGGTGGGGGGGAAGCATTTGCAATTCAAATCACGAAAGAAGAGCTAATGTCCTTAAGATACTAAGAATGTCTACAAGTCAATATGAAAAATACCAACAACCAATAGAAAAATGGGCAACAGATGACAAAAGAGGAAATGCAAATGGCCTTTAAACAGATCATGGAAGGAGAATCAACTCAGAGAAATACAGATTATAGTCAGTATACCGAGATAAGGATGCTGGTGGCGCAATGGTTAAGCGCTCAGCTGCCAACCGAAAGGTTGGCAGTTTGAACCTACCCAGCAGTTCTGTGGGAGAAAGACTTGAAGATCTGCTTCTGTAAAAATTACAGCCTGGAAAATGCTATGGAGCAATTCTACTCCGTCACATGGGTTCTGCTGCCGTTTTTCTGCCACTGCTTCCCACCATCTTGCCATCTCTGGTGTTACAGCTCTCTCTCTCCTGTGCCTGGAAAGGTCTCGGTGTAGGGATCTTGGGTCCAAAGGATGTGCACCACTCTCGTCTCTTCTTCTTTGTGGTAGTCAGGACTCACCACCCTCTCCGGGATTGACTCCCTTCTGAGCCCAGTGGAATGGAAAAATGGCCAATCCCCTCATTAGGGTTCCATATACCTTATTTGCACAGTCCCACCCCCACAAGCGTGCCATGCACTTTATTTGCATTATTAGCAAGCTATCCGATCCCCTTGTTGAGCCACAAATGCCTCATTTACATAGACCCACCCAGTCATTTGGTGGGAGTTACAAAGACTATGGCTAGAAAGGCCATACTAAGTAATTCACTGCACTGCAGTGTTTGTGTATTTCTGTACAATTTTATCACATGTGTAGGTACATGTATCCCCTGCCATAGTTCCTGATTTCTCCTTCTTGTATTTGTTTTGGACAAATGAGCAGATACATGTGTATTTTCTCACGTTCCCTTCTTTCTTACATGAAGCTTAGCATACTGTAAGCTCCTGCTCTTTGCTTTTCTCACTTAACAATGTGTCCTACCAGTCACTCCATGTCCATTTCTAGAGATCTCCCTCGTTCTTTCTTACAGCTATACACCGTTATGTGGAGGTACCATGGTTTATTCACCCCCTCTCCTATGTATGGGCACTTAGGTTGTTTCTGATAAGTCACAATTACACACAATACTGCAGCGAATATTCTTGTCTTCTAATTTTAGATGAAAAGCTAATTTTCATATTGTTGGAGGCATATCTCCACGGTAGATTCCTGGATGTGGAATTGCTAGATTGCTTGGTCAAAAGATAAAAGTGCACAATCTAGTTTTGTTAGATATTGCTAAGCGTCTCTGGAGAAGGATTATGCCAGTGTACGTGCCCGTCAGCAACGTATGAGAATGTCTGTTCTCCTCCGGCCTCCATGACAGAGCAGTGTCATATTTCTGCATTTCTCTCAGTCAAGTCGGCGAGAAGTGGTGGTATTGCAGTGTTTTAATCTGAGTGAGTTTGAACATTTTTTCATATGTTTGAGGGTCATTTTTATGTCTTTTGTTGTTGTTGTTATTGTCAATTGTTTGTACATATCCTTTTCCCATTTTTTGTATTGGGTTTTTAGACCTTTGTCCGTCAGTTTTTAAGAGTTCTTTACATATCAGGGATAGTAGCCCTTTGTCTGTGGTATATACTGCAAATATTTTCCCTCAGTTTTTCAGCTGTCTTTTGACCTTTTTTATTTTTTATTTTTGAGTCATTTGTCTTAGTTATCTAGTGCTGCTATAACAGAAATACCACAAGTGGATAGCTTTAACAAACAGATTTATTCTCTCACAGCCTAGGAGGCCAGAAGTCTGAATTCAGTGCACCAGCTCCTGAGGAAGGCTTTCTGTCTCTGCCAGTTCTAGAGGAAGGTCCTTGTCATCCATATTCCCCTGGGTCTAGGAGCTTCTCAGCACAGGGACCCCAGGTCTAAAGGACATGCTCCACTCCTAGCTCTCCTTTCTAGGTGGTAGGAGATCCCTCTCCTCTCTGCTCACTTCTCTCTTTTATATCTCAAAAGAGATTGACTCAAGGTACAACCTAATCCTATAGATTGTGTCCTGCCTCATTAACATCATAGAGATTAGGATTTACAACACATAGGATAATCACTCAGATTATAAAATGGAGGACAACCACACAATACCGGGATCATGGCCTAGCCAAGTTGACACACATTTTTTGTGGGGACAGAATTCAATCCATAACATCACTCAATTTTTTTTTAATATAGTCAAATTTATCATACTTTTCTTATTGCCTCTGGATTTTGACTCAGAAAGCCTTTCCCTACCAAGTTTAGAAAGGAATTCACCCGTTTTTTTTCTAGTAAGCGTATGGTTTCATTTTTAACGTTTAGATTCCCGATCCACTTGTAGTCTATTCTTGTGTGAGAGATCTCTATATAAATATAATTTTACCTTTTTCAAATGATTACACAGCAGTCTCAACATCATTTGTTAGAAAGTCTATTTTTATCCTAGTGATTTGAGATGCCTCCTTTGTCATATACTAAATTTTCATATGTATTTGGGTCTAAATCTAGACTTTCTATGCTATTCCAGTGGTTTATTTCTCTGTTAATTTGCCAGCACCGCACTGTTTTAATTTTAGAGGCTTTGTAGTATGTTTTAATGACTGTCAGCGCTAATTGCTCTCTGTTATGGATTGAATGGTGTCCCCCCCAAAATATGTGTTGTAAATCTTAACCCCTATATTGTGGTTAAGGAGCCCTGGTGGCGCAGTGGTTAAGCGCTCAGCTGCTAACCAAAAGGTCAGTGGTTCAAACCCACCAGCAGCTCCAAGGGAGAAAGATGTGATAGTCTGCTCCCATAAAAATTTACTGCCTTGTTAACCCTATGGGGCAGGTTTACCCTGTCCTGTAGGGTTACTATGAGTCAGAATCGACTCAGTGAAGACAAGTTTAGTTATACCTGTGGTTATAATTCCATCTGGGAATGGGTCTTCTTTGTTATGTTAATGAGACAATATTAGTGTAGGGTGTGTCTTGAGTTAATCTCTTTTGGGATATAAAAGGAGCAGAAAAAGCAAAGCAGAGATGGGGGAAGATAGATGCCATACCACATGAAGATCACCAAGAAGCAAAGGAATAGAAGCTGAAAAGAGACGAGGACTTTTCCCCACAGCCGATAGAGAGACAAAGCCTTCCCCTAGAGCCAGCACCCCGATTTCAGACTTCTAACCTCCTAAACTGTGAGAGAATAGATTTCTGTTTGTTAAAGCCACACACTTGTGGTATTTCTGTTACAGCAGCACTGGATGACTAAGACACTCTCACAGTTTTTATTTTTCAGTATTTTCCTGGTTATTCTTGCATATTTTTTTCCCATAAGAACTCTATTGTCACTTTGTCCAACTCTATAAAATAGCTTGTTGGTGTTTTTACTAACGGGAATTGCATTGAATATATAAATTAATTTAGGAATAACTGACGTCTTTAAAATGTTGAGTCATTCCACTCAAGATTTTGTTCAAATCTATGTTTGTGTCTTTTAGGAGTATTTAAATTTTTTCCTCATGTAGATTTTACGTATATTTTGGTAAATTTTTTCTAAGTATTTATTTTTATTTGTTGCTATTATAAATGAGGTTTTCTCTACCATTCTGCCCTCTAAATGAACAATATATATTTTTAAAATTTTATTGTGGTAAAATATATGTAACAAAAAGTTTGCCATTTTAGCCATTTTTAAGTGTGCAAGTCAGTGATATTAATTACATTAACCAGGCGGAGCTACCATCACCACTATCCATTTCCAAGCCTTTTTCCTCCCCCCGAACAGAAGCTCAGTACTCCTTCAACAATAATTCCATCTCCCTGCCCACCCGGTAGCAATGAATAAACTTTTGTCTCTATACAATTTCTTATTTTAGACATTTCATGTAAGTGGGATCACGCAGTATTTGTCCTTTTGTGTCTGACTTATTACTGAGCGCTATTTTTCAAAGGTTAACGCCGGCAGCAGACTAAGGCAGCTACCATTCAGAGAAGTGAAGGTGAGAAAACCTCAATTTTATAACTGGAAATTGGGAAGGTATTTCCAAAGCAATTTAGGACCAAGCATCACCACCCCAGGTCAGTTACTCCGTCAAGCTGAACTGCTTTGAAAATAGAAGAGCAGCATTTGTAAATCCTCAAGATCAAAAAGTACTACCATTAAAACGCCTTCATTTCAGGGATCATTAAAAAATGAACAATTTAGATTTCAAAGGGAAACTCAGAGAAAAGATAAATTCATCACAATGACTAATGGAGGAAGTCTGATGGTGCAGATTATCTTCCATCTCAGAGGAAAACACAATCTATGACAACAAGGTATAAACAGAGAACTAAAAAGACGGTTTAAAAACAATATTAAAGATATAACAAAAATAAAGGAGAAAACAATGACACCAGTCGTCCCTCTGAAGAAACTTCAAACCAGTTCTAAAAATCCACAAATAGCAGGGATTAACGTCCCATTCATTTATTTATTCAAAGAACATTTATTGAGTGCCTACGAAGAGCCAGGACCCATCCGAGAAGCTGCCACTCAGAGGACAGGTTTACAATCGCAGCCCTCAAATAGCTCACAGGCTTAGAGGAAGACAGACAAGTAAACAAGATGGTGGCAGGTGCCACAGGGAAGAGGTGCCGTGGGGCTCTACAAAACCTACAAGAGGAGGCAAGGAAGTGGCACCTACTCTGGATGGAGAAAGAGAAGGCTTCTCTGGGAGGGGACAGCTAAACTAAATGTTCAAGGATAGATCAGAGTGAGCTGGACGAAGAAAGAGGGAAAGATAATTCCAGGCGCATTGTGACGCATTAGAATGATAAAAGGCGATCTTCATCAGATGCCACAAATTTCATAGCAACAAAACATATAAACGAAAAGGTGACAGAAATCCACAAAGAAGTACATGAAATTGTCTTAGGATTTCTTAGTACACTGCTTTCAGAATATAGAAAAGAGACTCAGCAGTCCAGGACGTAGCAAGTGAGGCAGTGTGGCGTTGGTTTAGGGCAGGAGGAGGGTGTGACTGGGCAGGTAGGCAGGGTTTTATAAAAAGGATCTTGATTTCATGTAAAGGGTTTGGATCTAATTCTGAGAGCAACGGGAAGCTTTGAGGGATTTTAAGAAGAGGAATGATAAGATCAGGTTTGCAGTGTTGGAAAATCACGCTGCCTTCATCCCGACAGGCAGACTGTAGGCTGGGAGAGCAAGTAGAAAGATGATGCAGGCATCCAGGAGAAAAAAAAATATCAGGGCCTGGAGACAGTGGGACTGGAGAAGAGAAAATGGGGCAGGCGCGGATTATACTAGGGAAAGAGAATCAGCAGGTCTTGGTCATGGATTAGATGTGAAGGTAGGGTGAGGAGTCAAAGTCATTCAAGGGTTTCTGACTTGGGTGACTTGCGTGTTAAGGAGCAAAGAAGAGAGCAACTTCTATTTGTCACTTTCAGTCTTTATTAAAATTGGAAGTATTAAAACGTTCATTAGACCGGTGGTTCAAAACTTTTATGTGCAAAAGAATCATCTGGCAAACTCATTAAGATGCAGATTTGGACTCTGTAAGCCTGGGATGGAGCCAGCGAGTCTAACAGGCTCTCGGTGATGCTGATGCTGCTGGTCCATGAGCCACATTTTGAGCATGAAGGCACTAAATGACAAGGTGAATTGGATAATTATTTTCTTGACCTCAAATGAAAGAACCAAATGATACTATTTTATAGTATCTTAAATTTAATAGCACAAATACAATGAGATTCAGAAGACTAAACTCTAAGAATTGTTCTTGGAGAAATGCTTTGGTGAGTGCTTAGGGTGGTCGGTGAGACCAGAAGGACCCAGGGGAGGCCAAGAGGCATGGGGGCTTCAGAGAGATGGAGGTGTCCTAGCTGGGGAAGGGGAGCAAGATGGCAGCATGCTGGAGGCTGGGCCATGTGGTCCATTCCAATGTCCTTCTCAATCATCAGAGAGTACACATGGGCCCCTAGTGCTCTTGTTGGGCAGCGGGGGTGGGGGGAAGTGGGGTGTGTCTGTAAGTGTGTGTGTATGTGTGTGTGTGTGTGAGTATGTGAGAGTATGTGTGTGTAACTGAGTGTGTGAGAGTGTATATGTGAGTGAGTGTGTATGTGAGAGGTGTGTGTGTATGAGTGTGACTGAGTGTGTGTGTATGTGTGTGTGAGTGTGTGAGATTGAGGATGTGTGTGTGTGAGTGTATGTGTGAGTGTGTGTGAGTGTGTGTGTAAGAGTGTGTGTGTGTGCGTGTGCAATTGTGTGTGTGTGTGAGTGTGTGTGTGCGTTGGAGGCAAGGCTGAGCTCTGCAGCCAGGCAGCGCACAGTCAAATGCAGAGGCAGCAAAGGATCCAAATGGAACGAAGAGCCAGCTGACGCCTTGGCTACATAGAGAACATCTCAGCAAAGTCAAACACGCACGATGATGAAGTACAGTCCCCAGGTGACACTCACAACATGGACCAGACTCTCTTCCCAAAAGGAAGAGTCACCAAGTGAATTTAAGAACCAAATCCAAAGATATGATGGATTTTGGATTATGTCCAAAGACACATTTAAAGAAAAGAGAAACCAAAATCAGTGCTTGTGCAAATGTGAGAAAGAGCTTTCATCATGGTATCTGACAAAACAGATTTTAAACAAAAGCCTGAGGAAATATTAACAGTGACACATTAGAATAATAAAGGCCATATTCATCAGATGCCACAAATCTCATAGCAACAAAATACATAAACAAAAAGTTGATACATAGCCATGAAGAAATAAATGACACTCTTAGGATTTCTTAGTCCGCTGCTTCCAGAATGTCGCAGATTAAAAAAAAATCACAGAGCTTAAAAGCACCATTAATAGGTAGAATTAATAAATAGTTTTAGCAATTAGATGGAAAATTAGAGAATCTCAACAGGTTAAGTCCTTGGCCACTAACCAAAACGCAGTAGTTCAAACCCACCTGGCAGCTCCGAAGGAGAAAAGATCTGGCAATTTGCTCCCGTAAAATTACAGCCCAGGAAACCCTAGGAGGCAGCTCTACTCTGTCACATGAGGTTGCTATGAGTCGGAATCAACTCAATGGCATGTAACAACAACAACAGCTTTTTAATATATAGATAAAATCTCTTTCATGTTCCAAATAATCATATAATAGGTTAAGAAATTTCAAGTAAATAATAAGACAGAATATGCAGAGAAACCCACATGTTGATAAAATTAGAACTATAATAGCAAACACGTACTTGGTGCTTATTATGTGCCAGGCACTATTTTATGTTTTGAGGATTTTTTTTTTTTTTTTTTTACAGATTTTAACTTCCTTAATCTTCACCGCAGTCTTATGAAGTAGATATTCTTCTTATTATTATTTTACAGATGATAAAACACTGGACACGTGGGTAGCTGCCCGGCTCACAATTCTCCATTCTGAGAGTCCCAGTGACCCAAGGGGTGGACACTCAGTGACCATGTCTGTACTGTAAGACTTTATTTTCTAGGGGTAGAAGCCACTGGACCCAGAAGTGGATACATAACCCAAGCTGGAACAATCAAATATTCTCTCTCACAAATTTAAACCGGGCCTAGGGAGACACGGTGATTTCCTAGCTGAGTCCCATTCAAGCAAGGGAGGCGAGAGAACGCCACTGGAGCTGCTAATTGCCTGAGTCCTGAGAGCTAGCTGTTCAGCCCTTCCTTTTATGTTAAGGCTGCTCCAGGAAGCAAGGGAGAATGAAGGAAACCAAAGATACAAGGAAAGATTAGTCCAAAGGACTAATGGACCACAGGTACCACAGCCCACACCAGACTGAGTCCAGCACAACTAGATGGTGCCCGGCTACCACCACTGACTGCTCTGACAGGGATCACAATAGAGGGTCCTAAACAGAGCTGGGGAAAAATGTAGAACAAAATTCTAACTCACAAAAAAGACCAGAGTTCCTGGTCTGACAGAGACTGGAGAAACCCCAAGAGTATGGCCCCCAGACACCCTTTTAACTCAGTACTGAAGTCACTCCTGAGGTTCACCCTCCAGCCAAAGATTAGACAGGCCCATAAAACAAAATGAGACTAAATGGGCACACCAGCCCAGGGGCAAGAATGAGAAGGCAGGAGGGGTCGGGAAAGCTGTTAACGGAGAACCCAAGGTCGAGAAGGGGAGAGTGTTAACATGTTGCGGGGTTGGCAACCAATGTCACAAAATAATATGTGTATTAATTGTTTATGAGAAACTAGTTTGCTCTGTAAACCTTCATCTAAAGTACAATTAAAAAAATAAAGAAAAATAAATAAAAACAAAAATGAAATTGAGGAGAACTTAAAAAAAAAAAAAAACAGAAAGCTGCTCCAGGAGCCTTCCAGTACTTTCCATTTTTGCATAAATTAGCCAGTAACCAAAAAAGCCATAACTAATACCCCCTCAGAATTTAAAAATACCCTCCACATTAGCAATGGAGTCACAGAGAAAATCCACACAAAATAAGAACATGCTGTCTTAAAAACATAAACTCCACTCATCAAAATTCATAAGTGCCAAGTTTTAATTGGAAGAAAATACATTTCTCTAAATAAATATATGAATAAGGACGCAAAAGAAAAATATAAAATAGATATCATCTAAAGGATTTAGAAAAAAAGAATAAAAGTAATGGAACATTGCTCAAGGGAACAGCATTGAATAAGCCAGAAACAAAGAAAGATACATATGTTCAACCAACCGATGATTAATCCTCCAAAAGATTAACCAAAATGGGAAACCACTGAACCAACTTCAACCAAAAACTGAGGAAAATGAAGTGAGAAAGCTATGAATTCCATGACAAGAGGGAACTGGCAGTTAAAATAAGACCACACCTGTACAACAGAAGTGTAGGGGATTAGCTGTGTTTATAAGCTTAAACTATACGTTGATTAAACACGCATATGCGTCAGCTACACCGTAACTTCACTGCTTACCAGTTAATTCCTTTGTTGTTGTTTTTAAGTCCAGGTAAAGACACCTGCCAGGAATTATAAATCAGCAATACTTAAATCTAGGCTCATGGAAACAGCTCAGTGAGGAATCAGATCTGGGGCGCCTGGAGGAATCAGTATGGTACTGTACTTGTTGTTATTAGCTGTATTTGTTGTTGTTAGCTGCCACGGAGTCAACTCCGACTCATGGTGACCCCACGTACAACAGAATGAAACATTGCCTGGTCCTGTCCCCTCTTCATAATGGTTGATATGTTCGAGTCTGTTGAAGTCACTGTGTATTTTGAGTGCCTTCCAACTTAGCTGCTCATCTTCCAGCACTATATAGGACAGTATTCTATTGTGATCCATAAGGCTTTCGTTGGTTAATTTTCATAAGTAGATTGCCAGGCCTTTCTTCCTAGTCTTAGTCTGGAAGCTCCTCTGAAACCTGTCCACCATAAGTGACCCTGCTTTTATTTGAAATACTGGTGGCATACCTTCCAACATCATAGCAACATACAAGCCACCACAGTATGACAAACTGACAGACGGATGGTGGCCTCTGATTAGCAGACACTTTTTAGTGGCTCTTACACAACCCACACACTGTCCACAGCATTGTCCACAGGAAGCCTCACTGCTGTGCTCAGGTGGGGTCCGGTCTGCATCTGTTCTTCACGGTCCCAGTCCACACCCGCCTTGTCCCGGCCCCAGCCTGTGGTGCTAGTGCTATCGGTTGCCTGGCAAAGGCAGAAATCCCCACACCACCCCCGCCCTGTTTAAGGGGGTCTCAGAGAACCTCTCTCTCATGCTTGCTGGGCCACTTCTGCCTCTCCCGACCCTCCTTCTTTCCTCACTCCATCACCTCGAAAAGCCTAGGGCTTTCACAAACAAAAGTGTGGGTGAGGATTATCCTCTGGGCTTTCTCCTTTTGGCCCAGCACCCCCAAAGCCATTAATAACCCCCTGAAGCAATGGAATGCAGAATCTTGCTTCCTTGGAAGCCGAGAGGAGAAAAAACACTTGTAGCAATAAGAAACCAATACAAATTAAAATTTCAGGAAACAATCCTCACATCAAGGAGTCCTGGTGGTGCAGTGGTTAAGTGCTCAGCTGCTAACCGAAAGGTCAGCTGTTGGAACCCACCAGCAGCTCCACAGGAGAAAGATGTAGCAGTCTGCTTCCATAAAGATTACAGCCGTGGAAACCCTATGGGGCAGTTCTCCCCTGTCCTACAGGGCCTGTATGAGTTGGAATCGACTCGATGTCAACGGGTTTGATTTTTTTTTTTTTATTTTATCTTGACACCATGTCTTCGTTTCCTAATGGGGCTGCAACAAAATTACCACACGTGGGTGGCTTTAAAGACCAGAAATGTATTGTCTCACAGTTTTGGAGGCTAGAAGTCCAAATCAGGTCATCAGCTCCAGGGGAGCGTCCCTATTTACCACTAGCTGCTGTGTTCCTTGACTCGCAGATGGCTCCTCACATGGTCCTTCCCCGGTGTTTGCGTGTGTGTCCAGTTTTGTGTTCCCTTTTTATAGGACACCGCTGAGAAGGGATCAGGTTTAGGACCCACCCTACTCCAGCACAGCCTTACTGACATAAACAAAGAAAAACCCTATTTCCAAACAGGGTCATATTTCAGGTACCAAAACCAAACTAAACAAGGTGTCATGGAGACTACTCCAAATCATGGCGACCCCATGTGTGTCAGAGTAGAACTTTGCTCTGCAGGGTTTTCACTGGCTGATTTTTGAAAGTAGACCGCCAGGCCTTTCTTCCAAGGCACCTCTGGGTAGACTCAAACCTCCAACCTTTGGGTTAGTAGCCAAATGTGTTAACTGTTAGAACCACCCAGGGACTCCATTTGCAGGTGCAAGGGTTAGCCTTTCAACATATGTTTTTGGGAGACAGCAATTCAATCCATAAAACAACATCTCTGTGGATTATACAGATGATTCCACAGTTGCTTGAATGAGACCTGCCCCATCGACTAGAGGCTGTTAGTCGTATTCATTTGTCTAGGCATCCACCAAGAAGGCTTACTGACTGATAAACGGGGAGAAGAGGGGACCACCAGAGAGAGCTGTTGTGACTCCAGACAGCAGTTACCTTGCTTGCGTGTTCTCTCTAAGAAAGAACAGACAATTTTCAAGAGGCTGATGAACATCATTGTATCACTGTAGAGATAAATGTGTTATTTTTATTTTCTAAAGAAAATGAGTACATTTCAAAGAATTAGTCTATGTAACAGCTAACTGTAACAGTAATTTAAAAATCTGCAGCTTGATGGATTTTCTTTGAGAACATTATTGTTTTAAATTATTAAGAATATATTATTGCAAATAGAAAATAAATACTAAAGTACAATCATTTATAAACCCAATTATTGAAAATATGCCCAATGTTTTAGATGTTCATTATAAAACAATCATTATTGTGATTCATCAGATTAATAATACAAAACACTCAGTCTTTTGGAATTGGGAAATACTAGAACACTTTAGGTTTTCACACTCAAAAATCTATCCCCAAATCCACTATTATAAGCCTCATAGGAACTGTGCTACTTTAGTTAGATTAAGAAATTATATAGAAAGTATAACTAGCTTGCTAATATATTAATAAGAATTATATCTTCTTCAACTAATTCTACCCATATTTTCTAACAGCTAGTAGACATTTTTTGTTGATTCTTTGGGTTTTCTACGTAGATAAACATGTTGTCTTCTAATAAAAACAGTTTTATTTCTTCTTTTAACTAACATTAAATTTACATAATTAATGAATAATCTTTGGCTATCTGGATAATTTTTAAGTCGATCTAAATTTGTTGCCAAGGAAAAGAGACAGTGAACACAAAACCAAGCATCTTCTACTTCTGATCTCTATACATTATAGCATGGCCATCATAACGATTAAAAAGGTGTGCAAGTACCTTTGTAAGGCTGACTGAAAGCTCCCTGTGGGCAGGTGTGGCTCTCTGCTCATAGGCAGGCCTGTGAGGCTGACCGAAAGCTCCCTGTGGGCAGGTGTGGCTTGTCCACAGTGGGCTCAGGCAGAGGGATTTAGCTTGGTTTACATCTGACCTCATTGGTACACATCTATCCCTTGGGAAGGTCACATTCCTCTGATTATTTTCTAATCTCTTGCCTGGAGGGTAGAATGATTTCTGCTAGGGCTCAGGCAACCAGGCAGGTTAGGTTTCAGAGAGAAAATGGCTGGAAGAGGTTTGAACATTGGGCATGTAAACTTCCACTTCATCCCTTTGTTTTTGATCTGGTAACCCAATCTTAGGCATCCCCAGGTGGTGCAAATGAATAATGAGCTCAGCTGCTAACCAAAAAGTTAGAGGATCAAGTCCGCCCAAAGGTGCCTTGGAAGAAAGGCCTGGCAATCCACTGCCAACAAATCACAGCCATTGAAAACCCTGTGGAGCGCAGTTCTACCCTGAAACACGTGGGCTGGAGTCACTTGTCAGCAGCTGGTGTAACCCCGTCTTCCACTCTGCCTGGTGTTCCACAGCCCAGAGGTAGACGAGGATTTAGTGTTTTATAAGCAGTCATCACCTGATATCCTGGTTTTCGACCCTTGTTCACCCCCCCACCCCAGCAATTCTAGATAAAACCTAGCGTTTGGTGGAGGAGGCTCTGAGGGTAATTAGAGGTGCTTCTCAGCTTTCGCCGCTGCTGGTTTATGATTCCGAGTTCTTGGTTCCAGGAAGTCAATTTACTTTATCTATGCTTTCCGGCTTCCAGAATTCTGTTTGTTTTTTTCTTTCTTATCCTCTTTGTCCTAATTGTATATGCCATTCTTAAAAACAAATCCCTTTACTGAGGATTCAGGAAGTTTGGGAGAGGAGTGTGTATATTCAACTGACCATCTTATTTGGAATTCTGAAATCATTCCATTCCTTGTCCAGCATTGTTAAATGTAAAATATCAGAACAGGGTCACCATTTCACGACCCTCCACCATCCTTCCACTCTTGTTCCCCTCGCCTAGTTTTTGGCCATCGCTGCACTGAAGGTATGAGCAAAGATGTCTGGCACCAGAGACAAGTCAGAAATACCACACCGTATTCAGGCCAACACAGTTCGTAGTGTACCCAGCTCTGTTAGGAGATGCCAGGAAGCCAGGAATGGTATTATCATTCACAAAAGACACCTAAGAGTAGTTAAAAAGTACAGTATAAACGGAAACGAACGCCATTAATTGTGTATCTTCTCTGTGTGCACTGAAATGCTCCCTTGGCTACGAGACAAGAGATCAGGAATTTTCCAGAAATGATCATTTTTTTTTACACTGATTCAGTCCTTAGGATTCAGAGTTGCATTTGTTTTCATTGAGGCCAACAACAAAATGCTTGAGAGACAAGATGCCATCGAATCTAGTGGACACAGCTGGAGAGGAGCGAGACCCCTCAGGGTAAGCCTGAGAATGTCTCAAGAAGGCCTCACTCCATACAGATGACGCAGGTTGGTTACGTGCTGGTAATTGTTGCAGATGGGGGACCGCTGCGTGAGAGTGTATTAAGCAATTTTTCTCTACTTTGTGGTTGTTGTTAACTGCTGTCAAGTAAGTCCCCCGACTCCGGGTGAGCCCATGCCCACTGGGATCGGACTGTTGTGATCCGTACGGTTTTCCTCGGCTGAGTTTTTGGAAGTCGATTGTCAGGTCTTTCTTCCTTTCTCTACTTTATTTCAGCTTAGATCTTTTCATAATACAAAATATTGAAAGGGAGGGGAGTAAGAAAGCCTCATCCCAGCAGTCTCCTTCACGTCAGCCGTCTGGAATTATTCGGATATTAGCTTTCCAATCCCTTCTCACACTGGCCAAAATTAATAAGTAAATTCAAGGTAAGTTTTCCATGTGGCAAGGCTCACTCCCCCTACCACTTTAGACTTGAACAAACATGCACACATGTATGTATGCACACACGCACGTATGCACACATGCACGCATGCCTGTTCACCTGTATACATGCATGCACGCATGCACAAATGCACGGGCACATACGTCCCCCAACTGCAATACTCCACCGGGGTGTCTTTGAGGCACTGTGGGAGCACCGAAACGGGGTGGGAGGATTACAGAACGGCAGTCAGGAAGTATGTGTTCTAAGAACTTTGGCAAATCACATGCTCCCTGGGCCTCTGTTTCTGCATCTGAAAAATGACAGAATTTCCAAGATTACTAAAGTATCCCCCAGGGGCAAAGTCCATGAGCCTATGGTGAAATGACCTGCTGGCGATGTGACCTTTGTGTTATTAACATCTTGCTGTCAGCAACTGGCCGCAGGCTCGAGCCCATTATTTTGACTTCCGCCTGTACAAGTGGGTAGAGAGATCGGGCAGAGATGGCGTTCTTGGAGCTAAGAGGGCTTTATCAAGGGCAATTTTGTGATTGCCTGTGAGTGCAGGGATGATCTTCTGAAAATAGCTTACCAGGAATTAAGAAACCCTCTTCAACGTTTGGAAGTCCCCCTCGTTAGGGGCTTCGTTGTAGTTCCCTGTATACACCATCTTTTCATCGACTTCCTCTTTCGCAGGGAGGAAGACTGTGATTGCAGTCATTTCCTCTTACAGACTCACAGTCTTAGGCTCCCTTGCTAGGGGGCTTGAAAACTGTACTTTGTACCTGCTCACTTAGAACTTAATAACTTGTAGCCCCATTTAATGTCCATTAAAATGGTGGGTGCCATACCCAGAGATTCCGCTTATAGGAATTTGCCGTCTCGATAAACTGGCACGTGTGGCCAAGGACCCGTGTTTAAGAAGGTTCGGTGCAACATTGTTTGTAAAAGCAAAATCCTGGATATGGCGCAGATGCCTATCGGTGGAGAAACAGGAAGTCAATCCAGTCCTGGATACAGCAGAGACGCGTAGCAATGGAGAAACAGTAAATGAAACAGGGCCCACACAGCACAGGGCTCTATGCCACCATGAGGAAGAGGTAGGTCCCTAAGTGCTGACGGATTAATGAGGAGAGTGGAGAATAAAATGCAGCATGCTCCGCCTTGTGTAAACCCAGGGACTCGGGTATAATAATAAAAATATCTCGCGTTTATTAAGTGATTGCAATATGCCAGGCTGGCTGCTAAGCGCTTGACATGTATTAACTCATTTAAACCTCCAACAACCCTGTGAGGTAGGTATTATCATTGTCCCCTTTTTGACAACCAAGGAAACTGAACTTGGTCCATGTTGTACAGTTAGTAAGTGGCTGAGCCAGGATTCAAACCCAGGTGGCCAGATGACAGAGCCCTGCGCTTACCCACTGAGGTGCACACACACACGCGTGCACACGCACGCCCGCACCAGCACACACATTTCTGGAGGGTATCACTGTCAGTGGCATGATATCGGTGGCTGCCCTCTAGGGAGGAGGAACCTGGGGGCTAAATGGTTTAGGTGAAGGGGAAATATTTGTTATCAAATACCTTTTTGTACTTTTGGCATCGTATCATATATTTCTACTTTCAAATAACAAAGATCTTGTTAATATGTTTTCAAAAGTCACACGATATGAAGAAGCATGGAACAGGAGCAGTAAAAGATCATTTCTGTGATTCCAGCGTGTGGAATATTTTTCTTTTCTCGCCTCTCACTTTTTGCGTTAAACTCCCAGTCAGCCTGCCATTGGCCTTAAATATCTAGCAAAAAATAAGAATCCCTGTGAAAATGGCTGCTTATGTTTGCTCCATTTAATGACCCCTGTTTGAAACTAGGAGCCCTGGTGGTGCAGTGGTTAAGCACTCAGCTGCTAACCAAAAGTTCGGAGGTTCGAACCCACCAGCGGTTCTACAGGAGAAAGATGTGGCAGTCTGCTTCCGTAAAGGTCACAGCCTTGAAAACCCTGAAGGGTCACCGTGAGTCGTAACTGACTCGGCGGCAATGGGTTTTGGGTTTTTGGGTTTGAAATCATGGCATTCAAATAGCTTTTGTAGCATTTGAGTGATAAATGATTCTCTCAGTAGGGATTACACTTAATTCTATAAACCAGTAACTAAACCCAGCTTATAGCTGTAAAGAAAAAATTTGAGCTTTCACTTGTACATAGCAGCCACACGGACATTGCACATAGTAAGTGCACAGGTCGCCTTTTTCTTTTGTGACATGGCCCAGTGGAAAACCTGAGATGTGACCAGCCAGCCTTCTGATTTACAGGACAGTGGGTGTGACAAATCAGAGTTCACTCTTGCTCCAGTGTTTTGTATTGTAAAATTGTACTAGAGTAAGAAAGAGAAATGAAAGGATTTTTTTTAATCCTGTTGCTTTTCATACCTCTTGGATTATTCCTGAGATGTATGTTTTTAAAATCTTTATTCAGATAAAATCTAGTGTACATATGGAATACAAATGGACAAGTATTGCACAATCCATTAACTGGGGTGTATACGCCCTTAAAAATAAAAAAAGGTTGCCATCAAGTCAACTCCGACTCATGGCAGCCCCATGTGTGTCAGAGTAGAACTGTATTATGTAGGGCTTTTAAGGGCTGGTGTTTTGGAAGTGGATTGCCAGGCCTTTCTTCTGAGGTGCCTCAAACTGCCAACCTGGGTGGACTCAAACTGCCAACGCCGAGCTTCTTAACTGTTTGCACCACCCAGGGACTCCCTGGAGAATGAGGAAAGTTGCTCGTGAAGTGAGCTGCCTGGATTAGGTGACAAATTAGGGAATAGGAAATTGTTTCCAATTGGCCAGTAAGCCAAGAAATTTCGCAGGGATTCATGGAATCAGATCGTTGACAGAGACCTCAAGACGTCTGTCAGTCCTGGTCATTCCTGGATCTGACTGGTGATGAGAATCATCTCGGGGGTCTTTTTGGTTGTTGTTGTTTTAATATGTACTACGGGGTCCTTTCCAGAAATTCAGTGGCTCTGGGGTGAGAGACAAGAATTTGCAATCCATGGCAGTTGGTTTCTGGTGCTCAGCCAAGTTTGGGAACCACTGAACTGGTTTATTCCACTCTATTTACTAATACAGATTTGGCTCATCTAATTGTGCTTAAGTATCTGGTTAGCTGTGAATAATGAAATGTCCGATAACACATTTAAAGATGTAGCCTGCTCGTTCATACGGACTATATGAATAACAATACATAGAACAACAATTCACACGCGCAGCATTTTATAGTTAATGAGAGGCCTTCGCATATGTTATAACAAAGCAATATACTGCAGCGGTCAAGACTACAGGTCCCAGACTCAGGCTGCTTAGCTTAAATCCCAGCTCTACAGCTCCTTACCTGTGTGACGCTGGGCCCGTGTTTTATTTTTGTTTTAAATATTCTATGTGCTTCACTTTCTTCATCTGCAAAATGAAGGTAATACTAGTACTGTCACAGGGTTGCTATAAGCTCGGATGAGCTAATACTTTCAAGCCCTTAGATCAGGGCCTGGCATGTAGTAATTACTCAGCAGATATTAGCTGTTATTTTATGTGATCTTCACAAGGTATTATTACCCCACTTTAAAGGCTGTGGAATTGGAAGTTTGCACAGTTTAAATTACTTACCCCAGGCTATAGGAAAAAATAGTAGGGGCTCAAAACCACATCTTCGGGCTCAAGATTCAATGCTCTTTCCACTGTCTGGCTTTTATGGGTTTTTATTTAACGTTGTAGAGTTGTCTATTACTTTGATTCTTGCCAAGAGGATTTGTGACAAAGATTTAATACTGACTGAACAGAAGACTCCAGAAATATAAGCAAAACACTGAAAGACATCATTTAACAGAGAAGAGAACTCACTTCAAAAACAGCTATTGAAGACTGGGAGAAAAATGTGGAACAAAACTCAAATTCCTAAAAAAAGGCCAGACTTGCTGGATTGGCAGAGACTAAATGAACGCCCCAAACTATTGCCCTGAGATACTGTTTAAACTTGGAACTCAAACCACTCCTAGAGGTCACCTTTCAGCCAAATGATAGATTGGCCCATAAAATAAATGATATCACCTCTGAGTACTGTGCTCTTCCAAATAATTGTCTCCATGAAACCAAACGGTTAGCGTTTACCCTAGACCAAAGATGAGAAGGCTGGGGGGACAGGGAAGCTTAATTAATGGAAACGGAACCACCAAAATGGGAATGACGAGAATGCCGACATGTTGTGAAGAACGTAACCAAGGTCTCTGAACCAAATCCAAAACTGGTTGCCGTGGAGCCGATTCCAATTCATAGCGACCCTATAGAACAAAGTAGAGCTGCCCCGTAGTGTTTCCAAGGAGCGGCTGGTGGATTCGAACTGCCAACCTTTTAGCAGCCAAGCTCTTAAAGCCTGAGCCACCAGGGTTCTGAACAATATGTTCTTGTTATGAGAGCCTAATTTTCTGTATAAACTTTCACCAAAAACATAATAAAATATTAAAAAAATATTGACCACATAGGAAAGGCATTAAATAATAATGAATAATTGACATATATAAGGATAAGCATGGGTATGAAATTGCATTAAATAAGTGAGGTTACAACAAAAATGGAAGAGCTGGTGTACTTTGGCCAACGTGCTACAAATGAGTCTGATACCACAAAGGAAACCAGCGGGGAAGTGAACACCTCATCACACTCACTGCTTCCGCTTCACCTGGAGACTAGGCATAGACTGTTCAGGTATCTGTGAACAAACCCGTAAAACCTGTTGCTGTCAAGTCGATTCCCACTCCTAGCAACCCTATAGGACTGAGTAGGATTGCCCCATAGGATTTCCAAGGAGGGGCTGGTGGATTCGAACTGCTGACCCTTTGGTTAGCAGCCAAGCTCTTAACCACTGTACCCCCTCAAATCAATACAATGGATCGGAGTTCAACCCTGGCTCGAAATTGAACAGAGAGATCCAACTAGTGTTATTGGTAATAAAACAGAAATATGTAAAGCCCCATATTCTTTTGTTTTTATTTTTTAAT
Organism: Trichechus manatus latirostris; assembly: GCF_000243295.1. NCBI lineage: Eukaryota > Metazoa > Chordata > Mammalia > Sirenia > Trichechidae > Trichechus > Trichechus manatus. The sequence continues at coordinate 1,044,178 of NW_004444089.1, forward strand.
TGTGGTAAAACATATAAAGCATAAAATTTGCTTTTTTAACCATTTTTAAGTGTACAATTCAGTGGCATTAATTATATTTACAATGTAGAGTAGCCATCACCACTGTCTATTTTTAAAACTTTTTCATCATCCAGAACAGAAACTCTGTACCCGTTAAGCAATAGCTCCCCATCTCCCCTTCTCTCCCCCAGCCCCTAGTAACCACTAATCTACTTTTTGTCTCTATGCATTTGCCTGTTCTAGATATTTCACGTAAGTGAGATCATACAGTATTTGTCCTTTTGGATCTGGCTCATTTCACACAGCAAAATGTTTTCAAGGTTCATCCATGTCATAACATGTATCAGAACTTCAGTCTCTTTATGGCTGAATAATATTCCACGGGATGGATATATCACATTAGGTTTATCCATTCATCTGTGGATGGACACTTGGGTTGTTTCCACCTTTTGGCTATTGAGAATAGTGCTACAGTGAACATGGGTGTACAAGTGTCTTCTTGACTCCCTGCTTTCAACTCTTATGTGTATATATCTAGAAGTAGACTTGCTGGGTCATATAGTAATTCTAAGTTTAACTTTTTTGAGGAACTGCCAAACTGTTTTCTACAGTGGATTCACCATTTTACATTCCCACCAGCAATGGACAAGAAGCCCTATATTCTTTAATTCAAACTTGGCAAGAGATTATAGCACAAACCAGAAAGTATATGCCGAGTCTGGAGTTTAATTTAAAAAATAAAAAGAATGGAGCAATCAATACAGGTTGTTTGAGATGGCAAACTTTCAGCCACCCATTTACGTCTCTTTAAATAGACAAGGAAAAGTTACCAAATATTTACAAACCTGTTCCTATAAAATTTAAGTTAAATCTATATTTATTCTGTATCTTGTCATCTTAAAGTTGAGTTTCTGAATTGTTTGTTAGGAGAGCAAATAACTTTCTTATAAATTAAGAAGTTATTTTTAGTAGTTCTAAGGAATATTTACGTATAACCAAGAATCTAAACATTTGTTACATGAAAGTTGGTTTAGAATTTTTGATGAAGCTGCTTATTCTTTTCAAGTTATAAACTGTGACTGGAGTAGTCTTGATTTACCTATCGTGTTTGTAATAATTTACTAAATCCTCACTAATTTAACTCTGTTTAACTCAAGATTAGTGTAAATGCTCTTAAAATTACGAGCAAAGCTAAAGGCATTTACGACTTGTGAAAATTTGTTTTTGTTTTCTTTTGCAAAAAAAAAAAAAGGTGTCTAATTGAGTAAAAATCTTTATATGCTGAGTTAGTAGCTAGTCAGATATGGCTTAGAAGTCTTGGCCAAAATATTAATGACTGTATCTTGGTACTGAAATAGCAAAAACAAAAAAAAGGAGAGAAACTAAGGACCGTGCGGTACAGTTGAATGCAAGCTTAATGAAAACCAACAGGTGTGAAGGTTGCTGGAAAATCCACTGCAGCTTTTATGCTGCATCAGTAGATGTGTAGGAAACAGACGAAGGAGATACCATCTGCTCTGATTTGCATCATACCTGAGTTGTATGTTAGGACCCAAGAGCTAGGTTTTAAGAGGAACCCTGGTGGCGTAGTGGTTAAGAGCTACAGCAGCTAACTAAAAGGTTGGCAGTTTGAATCCACCAGGCGCTCCTTGGAAACTCTATGGGGCAGTTCTACTCTGTCCTATAGGGTTGCTATGAGTCAGAATTGACTCAGTGGCAGTGGGTTTGGTTTTGGTTTGAGAGAATAGAATATGGCCGTACGTGGCTACCATGGAGCATACTGCTGGGACGTCCCTTGAAGAAAGAACTTGCTGTTCAGTGGCCAGGAATGCAGCTGCAGCACCTTTAGGAACCACCACAGCTCTCAGGCTGAAGCCAGGCTCTTCCCGAGTAGCCCCTAGCCAACGACTGAGCACAATGGGGTTACTAGGGTCTGGCATTTCTTCCCAGTGTGGGTCTGTCTCCCCTAATGGGCAGTCTTGGCTCCAGAGCTCCTAGTTGGCTTGGGCAAGACTTTGTGAGATCTGCCACATAGTCTGAGGCTCTCCCTGCCCGATCCTGCTTCCTTCCCCACTTCCTTTTATAGGCATCAGAATTGTGCCATAGCTTTCCTTGCCTAATTTGCATTTGTCCCCCTTTTATCTCTCACAGGCATCACCCCTGCTCCTCCAATAAATTGCCAGCACTCCATCTCAGTTTCTGCTTCTCAAAGAACCCAACTGACATTCTAGAGGAGAGTAATCAAGATTGAAAAAAAAAAAGAAGGGTGTGGGGACCAGTGGTGAATGGTTGAGACAAACGGAGGTGTTTATTCTGGAAGAGGGGAGATGTGAGGGAGACAGGCTACTTTCTAGAGATAGCAGAAGAGGTACTAGTCTAAAATCCAAAGTCTTGGTTCTGTTCTGAGCTTGGTCACTGTGTGACCTTACTTAATCTTTCTAGGTCTTGTTTTTTTTTTTTTTTTTACCTCTAAAGTGAAGTACCAGATCAGTATTTCTTAGTACTCCATCCCTCAAATCACTCTATCAGAGACCAGATTACAGCATGACAGAACATAAACTCTATTTTCTTTTTAAGAAGATGTTTACATGTTGGTGGCTTTCTATTTACATTTTAGTGGCTGATATAAAAATCATTCAATCTTGATGTTTACCTGTATTTTATTGACTATGTTAAGGTGTTTGACTGTGTGGATCATAACAAATTATGGATAACATTGTAAAGAATGGGAATTCCAGAACACTTAACTGTGCTCATGAGGAACCTGTATGTAGATCAAGAGGCAGTTTTTCAGACAGAACAAGGGAATACTGCATAGTTTAGTCGGGAAAGGTGTGCGTCAGGGTTGTATCCTTTCACCATACCTATTGAATCTTATGCTAAGCAGATAATCCGAGAAGCTTGAGTACATGAAGAAGAAGGGGGCATCAGGGTTGGAGGAAAACTCACAAACAACCTGCAATATGCAAATGACACAGCCTTGCTTGCTGAAAGTGAAGAGGACTTAGAAGCACTTAGTGATGAAGGTCAAAGACCACGGCCTTCAGTATGGATTACACTTCAACATAAAGAAAACAAAAATCCTCACAACTGAACCAATAAGCAACATCATGATAAATGGAGGAAAGATTGAAGTTGTCAAGGATTTCATTCTACTTGGATCCACAATCAACACCCATGGAAGAAATCAAAAGCCGCATTGCATTGGACAAATCTGCTGCAAAAGACCTCTTCAAAGTGTTG
>NW_004444089.1:1055269-1087045 GCF_000243295.1 Trichechus manatus latirostris
TGGTAGGGGACCTCTGCATGCATCTCTCCTCGCTCTCCATTCTCTGTCAGTTTTCTCACTCCATTTGGTGCTGGGCTGAGTTCTTTATCTCTTCATTTGATGTTTTAGGGTTTCAGGATTGTTGTCTTCTCTGTTCGGCTTAGTTTTTCGGATCTTTGCTGTGGAGGGATGGTGTGGTGCTTCTGCCTAGAACACCATTTTGCCAGAACTCCAGCCATGGTCTTTTCAATTGCCTCATATGCATGAGAAAGCTGGACAAATAATAAGGAAGACTGAAGAAGAATTGATGCCTTTGAATTGTGGTGTTGGCGAAGAATATTGAATATACTGTGGACTGCCAAAAGAACAAACAGGGCTGTCTTGGAAGAAGTACAACCAGAATGCTCCTTAGAAGCAAGGATGGCAAAACTATGTCTCACATACTTTGGTCATGTTATCAAGAGGGACCAGTCCCTGGAGAAGGACATCGTGCTTGGTAAAGTACAGGGTCAGTGAAAAAGAGGAAGACCCTCAATAAGATGGATTGACACAGTGGCTACAACAGTGGGTTCAAGCAAAACAATGAGTGTGAGGATGGCGCAGGACCAGGCAGTGTTTCGTTCTGTTGTTCATAGGGTTGCTATGGGTTGGAACCAACTCGACGGTACCTAACAACAATAACAACAATAAAAATCATGGGTCTCATCCTTACTGCCTTTCTGAACCACTAGTGGAATTTACATTCTTACATTACCTCTGATTGAGGGCCACTAGTAGATCTCTTCAGGTTTCTTCTGGATTCCTCTAGCAGACAGAAATAAAAGTACATAGTTATGGGGAGGGAGAGGAGGGTTTCACTCCAGATAGAGAATAATTTATTATTTTTTTTAGTAACATTACTTTATTGTTTCCTAACGAGATTGCAGTAAAACAAATATTTAATTTTAATGAGCCATTTGCCATTTAGCTCTCTGTAAAATTACGTTGACTGTTGATCATCTTCGTGGGGCTTAGATATTGTTTACCCTTGAAATGCTAAATGGAATTCTGATCTTTAATTACAAAGGAGTAATCCTATTTCATTTATTTCACAATTTTTTCACTAAATTTTATTTGTTTTGTTCTTGTTGAGAATCTATACAGCAAAACATACACCAATTCAACAGTTTCTGCATGTACAATTTAGTGACATTGATTATATTCTTCGAGTTGTGCAACCATTCTCACCTTCCTTTTCTGAGTGGTTCCTCCCTCATTAACATAAACTCACTGCCCCCTAAGTTTCTGTCTAATCTTTCCAATTGCTGTTGTCACTTTGATCCCATATAGATAGTTCTTAAAAGAGCATAATGCTCAAGGCAGACATTTTTTAGTAGGTAAGCTAAACTGTTGTTCAGTTTTAAGATGACTTCAGGGGATATTTTAAATTTAAGGTTTAAAGATTACTCAGGACAGTAGTTTATGGGGTTCATCCAGCCTCAGTGGCTCCAGAATGTCTAGAGTCCATGAAATTCTGTCTGCATTTTCCCCCTTTTGATCAGGATTCTTCCATAGACTCTGATCAAAATGTTTAGTAATGGTAGCCAGGCACCATCCAGTTCTGGTCTCATGGCAAAGGAGGCAGTTGTTCATGGAGGCAGTTAGCCACACATTTTATATCCTCCTCCTATTCCTGGCTCTCCTTCTTCCTCTGCTGCTCCAGGTGAATAGAGACCAATTGCTGCGCCTTGGATGGACACTTGCAAAATTTTAAGACCCAAGTCACTATGCAACAAAGTAGGAGGTAGAAACAGAAGCACTAAACACATTATTAGGTCAATTAACTGGGATGTCCCAAGAAACCATGACCCTAAATCTCCAAAACCAAGGAACGAAATTCCATGAGGTGTTTGGTTGTATATAAGCAGCATCAGCAGCTACTCTTTCTTTTCGTCATTGTAAGTATATCTATCACACAACTTCTGCCAATTCAACTTTTTACAGGTGTACAACTTATTGACAGCAATTACAGTAATCAGCTGTGGAACCCTACCCTTAATCAATGCGATTTTTTCCGCCACTGTTAACCTCCTTTTCCCCCCTCCCTCCTGCCGCTGGTAACCACTAATAAATTTTGGTCTCTGTACATTTGCCTTTTGTTTTCTTTTTATATAAGTAAGGTCATACAATATTTGTCCTTTCGTGATTGGCTTATTTGGCTCAGCATATTGTCTTCAAGCTCCACCCATACTATAGCATGTATCAAGACTTCATTTCTCCTACTGGCTGGTATGTATTCCATTGTATGTATGTACCACATTTTGTTTATCCATGTGTTGATGGGTAGAGAAGAATTTTTTAATAACTAAAAGAATCCAAAAATGAAATAGATGGCCAGTAGAAATTGTAAGGCTATCAGTGGAAATACTCAGAGTCCTGATATCATTGTCAGAAAGCTATAGACTAGGTTTTCCCAATGGATGTGCCTTGGCATGCTAATGCTCCATTAACCCCTCCTGTGTGTGACCCAATTTTGATTAGTGTGTATGTCTTACACTGTGTTCCCTCAAAAACAGAACCTTAGACAAGGACTCAAGAGCACATAGTCTATTTGAGAAGTGGTTCCAGGAAACGCTGGTCAGGAAGTAGGAAAATGTAGCAGGAAAGAGAAGGAAGCCAACAAAGGGTGCTTTATTAAACAAGTTTCTCTTGTGGGCAACTGGGTCTCGACCCTGCTGGAGACCTATGAGATGATGTAGAGCATGCACGTTGGAGTTGCCCTACCCAAGGGTTGAGAGAGCTGGGGCGCTTACCCATGATCCCACTGGCTGAGAGCAGCTTCCTGCAACATTCATTCCTGGCACTTCCGTCCTGGCCCTGTGCAGGCAAAGCAGGTTGCTGAAGCCAGGAAGAGCCTCCAGGGAGATCACAGGTGCTAACAGTTGGAAGTCAGGCCATATTCACAGAGATGGCTCCTGCCTGGGAGATGAGGACACACACTGACAGCTTCTAAATGTATTTTAGCCACAATGGAGGGCATAATCTCTTATGGTGATTTATATTAGACAAAATGTGCATAGAGCAAGTCACTATTTGGTTTAGGATGGACATAGCATGCCAAGCGGAAGAGGTAAGAGAGAGGGCACAACAGCACAAAAAGATCATTTGTGTCTCGGAACATGAAAGAACTTTCCTTTGTGAGTATGAAGGAGAGCTCTGTCAAGGCTGTTCTACTCTATCTATTCCACTGAAAAACCCTTACAATATGAAAGAGTAATCAAGTAAAGAGTGAAATCACTGCAAATACCAATGCTTTAAGTGTGCAGCAAAAAATGTTAGTGTTCAAGACTGTACTTTTGTGTTAAAAAGAATGATGTATAACTTTATTCTTTTTTATTATATGATTTTATTTATTTTGTTGTTGAGAATATACACAGCAAAACATACGCCAATTCAACAGTTTCTACATGTACCATTTAGTGACATTGACTTATAACTATATTCTTGATACACGATGTATTGTACGGTGAAAAAGAGCAAGGTATAGAACAATGTGAATAGTATGCCATCATTTGTGTATGTTATGGATTGAATTGTGTCCTCCAAAAATATGTGTTGAAATCTTAACCCCTGTACCTGTACATGGAGCCCTAGTGGCTCAGTGGTTAAGAGCTTAGCTGCTAACCAAAAGGTCAGCAGTTTGAATCCACCAGCCACAACTTGGAAACCCTATGGGGCAGTTCTACTCTGTCCTAGAGGGTTGCTATGAGTCAGAATTGACTCAATGGCAACGAGTTTGGTTTTTTTTTTTTTTTTGTACCTGTAAATATGACCCTGTTTGGACATAGGCATTTTCTTTGTTATATTAATTAAGTCATACCTGAGTAGGGTGGGTCCTAATTAGTTCTGAGGTATAAAAAGAGCAGAATAGACACAGACACACACATGGGGGAAGCAGATACCACGGAATACCAAGGATCGCCCTCAGTTGCCAGAAACCAGGAGTGAGGCCCACAGGAGGAAACAACATGGCCGAGAGCCTGATTTGGACTTTTAGACTCCAGAACTGTGAGAAAATAAATTTCTGTTCTTTAAAGCCACGCACTTGTGGTATTTCTGCTATGGCAGCAGTAGGTAACTAATACAGTATTAAAAAGGTATGTCTGTTTTTATGCATGCGTTATCTCCAGAAAGATGCCCTAGTCATTGGTAACAGTGGTTGCCCCTGGGAATGTCTTAGTCTGGGTTCTCTGGATGAGCAAAACCAGTGAAGCATATATAGATATATATAGAGAGAAGTTTACCTCCAGAACATGGCTCATGCAATTGTGAGGAAATGGCTCATGCGATAGTGGTGGTTAGTAAGTCCCAAATCTGTGCGTTAGGCAACAGTTTGAAGACCTCTGCTGGCTCACGGGGTTGCGGGGGTTGCAGAATCCAAAATCTGCAGGGCAGCGACAGGCTGGAGGCCTCTATTGGCTGAAGATGAGAAGCAGGGCTGGCTCAGTCGACCTGCATTCCACCCTCATTTTAAGTTGCCATGCTGAACTGTAGAGGTGGAAAACACAACGACTACATAGATTTCAAGGCTCCTTTGCAGCTGGGATTCTGAATGTGAATTTAGTTCCCTCAGCCAGGATCTGGCAAGCAGAATGAGGCAGAGGGCATCTTCCTGCTGCTGTTTTCTGCTGGTGAGCAAGCTCGTGGCCCTGAGCAGCTGAACTCTGTGCTCGAGTCAGCACCATTTCGCGGATGTTGAGAGGCAGTTGTGTGATGGGCGCGGCACTGGCTTCTTGAACTCTGGATCGTGGTGCGCTCCTCAACTGTGTAACTCCGGGAGCCGTCCTTTGATTCCCCTTTCCAGAGCGCTCAGAAGCACTGGATTCCTCCCATTAAATCCCTTTCTGCTTAAATTGCCTGCAATGAGCCCTCACTCCTGCAACATTGGAACTGGACAGAATGAAATGGGAGGGAAACTCACTTTTCACTCCATACTCTTTTGTAGTATCTGAATTACTGGCTGCAACCTCTATTTTTAAAAACTATTAAAAATGATGAAGCATGCTTAAACACAAAAAGATGGAGACTTCTAGATAGAGGATGAATAAAATGATCTGTACTTTTTCTTCTGTGATGTGTCCTGAAGCATTTGCCATCCAGTCAGCTCTGACACATTGCGACATTGTGTGTATCAGAGTAGAACACTGTGTGCTCCATAGGGTTTCCCATGGCTGATTTTTTGGAAGTAGATCCCCAGACCCTTCTTCCAAGATGCCTCTAGGTGGACTCAAACCTCCAATCTTTCAGTTAGCAGCTGAGCGCATTAACCATCTGCACCACCCAGACACTCCATGACATATTCTAGAGTTGCCTACTGTTTAAGGGTTGCGGGAGGGATGCATGTGAGACTTTCCTGCCCAGAAGTCAGGACTCTTCTTTCTCAGTGTCTTCATTGCTGGCTCTCTCCGTCTATAACATATTCCGTCTCTGCTTCTATGTCTACCACTGAAGCTTCCAAGATGGATGTCTGCTTCTCTCTCCCCTCCTCTTCTCTAAACTGTTTTTTGTTTTTTTTTTTTATCTTATCTTCTCAGACTGCTGATTTTCCCCCAACAGTTTTCATCTTTTGTGAAAAAGGGCTGGCTGACTGTACATATAATCAGCCAGTCAGAGGACTTCTTTCCTTCCTTGGGATGAACTGATTAATTTAGTCCATCAATGTAATTATTGGGTCTATTAGCATTTTAGGATTGCATTTGTTCAATGTCTTGTTAGAGTTGTTTGTTCCATTTGTAATCACCCAGGATAACTCCAGAATAGTTTAAATATATATATAAAGTTTTACTGTGTATTATCTAGCTCTACAGCCTTGATTTCTCATAAGTGTATTGGATCCCAAGTAAATATAAATTCATTGTGATCATGACGGTGGTCCACAATAAAAGGAAGCTAGAAACCGAAACCAAAGCCATTGCCATCGAGGCGAGGCCGACTCACAGCGACCCTCTAGGACAGAGTGGAACTGCCCCACAGGGTTTCCAAGGACTGGCTGGTGGATTCGAACTACCGACCTTCTGGCTAGCAGCCATAGCTCTTAACCACTGTGCCACCAGGCCTCCAAAAGGAAACTACCAGATATTTATTTTGAAGGACAGTAGCAGACATCTTCTTTGGGACTGACTATATGTGCGTGAAGCAACCCTCAAAATTATCCACTGCTTTTTGCTCTATTTTCATGCTTCCCAAGCAAACTTCTGGTTATGCATTTGGCCTTCCAACAACTTCGGCACCTAAAAATGAATATCCAGGTTGGATCCCTGAGCTTTCTGCTCATGAGAAAAGTAATGTAAATAAATTTCACAACTTATCATCAAAATTGACCCTAGGGGGCATTTCTACTCTGTCCTATAGAGTCGTTATGAGTCAGAATCAACTTGAAGGCAATGAGTTTGGTTTGGTCGGTGTTGATCATCAAATTAGCAAATGGGTATTCTGGTTTATGTATCACTGGTTTCTTCTGAACTTGGTTAGCACCAATCTGACTAGCTTTAGGACATGACAAGGTGGTACTTTTAAGTACACAAGATGGAGAACCAGATTCTGGATTATGATAAATTCCTGAGATGATCATCAAATGACAGCCAACTTCTTCTAGTAACAGCTCCCCTCCCTTCCTAAGCTGATTTCAAAATACAGAAATGATTTCACTCCGTCGCTCCTTTACAAACAATCCAATGTTGCCGCACAAGGGACTGTTCCCGTAACTTATGTAAAAATGGATGGAGAAACAGCTATATGGACTTTCTTTCAGTATTGTAACAGTTGATGTAGAAATGACCCTGTCTAACCTTTACAAGAAATGGCTTGTGGACTGTTTACAGTCTTTGGATCATATTTGTCTTCTTTTTTTCTCGTTTTAAAAGCTGTCACTTTTCAGGACACATCTAAAACGCAAAATGGAAGGAAAAAGTTACATTGCGTTAATTAAGTTATCCACTCTGAATGACATTTAAAAAAATAATAAAAGGATGACTGTCCACCATGAAAGGAGCCCTGGTGTCGCAGTGGTTAAAGCACTCGGCTGCTAACCATAAGGTCGGCGGTTCAAACCCACCAGCCACTCCGAAGGAGAAAGATGTTGCAGTCTGCGTCCGTACAGATTTACAGCCTTGAAAACCTTACAGGGTGACTATGAGTCAGAATTTACGCAGTGGGTTTGGGTGTGGGTCTACCATGAAGCAGAGAGTTTTGTGGGCAATCAGGAACGCAGTGGCAGAGTGCAGCCCCGATAGTCGAATATTAAGTTCATCAATTAGATAACATTCATAAGAATGATCAAACTCATCATATTAAAAGTAATATTAAATAAATACCTGTGACATCTTCTAAATTTTTTAAAGCTTTTGGGGGGAAGAGAAAGGTCATTCTTTCATTACTCTGCATTTCCAAAATCATGAGATTTGATTTAATATCTGAGGATGAGGCTGAGCTAGTAAAAGGAGCTCTCTGGCTTGCTTCCTGCCCTCTGTGTATACACTCCATGCAGAACCAAAAAATGGTTGTTAATACTAATATTTGTAAAATTCTTCCCAAAACACCAAATGTCTTCCCCAAAACACCTTCTAACTAGGGACTAGCCTACTCACATTTTCATTTAAATTGGCTAAATGAGCTCGATTATAACAATAGTTAGCAATAAACATTTGAAATTCTATTAAAACTTCAAAAAAATGGAAATGTTATTGAGGAAAGCTAGTTTCAATGCATCACCATAATCTAATTATTTCAAAAGAAAGAAATCTGACCCAGAGGTATCATTAAACCATTTTTAAAAGGGCTTCCCATCCCTTGTTAATTGAAAGTCAAGAGTTTTTTTTCTGCCCTTTAATGTAGGAAAAATTGTGCGGTTTTTATTTCTACAGAGGGAAAAGCAGGAAAGAAACAGCAAGTTTGCTTTCCCTGGTTCTTAGTATTGAGTATTCTCCACTGCTTTGTTAGGTTCTCCGGAAAGAAAGAACTAAACCCTTAATAGGCTGAGTTATTTTCATTTAGGGGGTAACTCCTTCAAGCTTCCAGCGTATAACTGGAGGAGGTTGTTCCAGTATAGATCACACTAAATGGAAGAAATGTTCTGGATAGGTTATGAAACTAGATAGCTGTCTTAGTCATCTAGTGCTGCTGTAACAGAAATACCAGGAGTGGGTGGATGGCTTTAACAAAGAGAAATTTATTCTCTCACATCCTAGGAGGCTAGAAGTCCGAATTCAGCGTGCCAGCTCCAGGGGAAGGCTTTCTCTCTCTGTTGGCTCTGGAGTAAGGTCCTTGTCATCAATCTTCCCCAGTCGAGGAACTTCTCAGTGCAGGGACCCCGGGTCTAAAGGACACACTATTCTCTTTGCTCTTGTTTCTTGGTGGTATAAGGTCCACACGTCTCTGCTCACTTGTCTCATTTATATCTCAAAAGAGATTGACTTGAGACACAATCAGATCTGGTAGATTGAGTCCTGCCTCATTAACATAACTGCCGATAATCCTGACTCATTAAAGGTAGAACACAGAGGAAAATTACATCAGATGACAAAATGTAGACAATCACACGGTACTGGGAATCATGGCCTAGCCAAGTAGACACACATTTTGGGGGGACACAATTCAATCCATGACAATAGGTAAAAGTTTAGGTTTTTAGGACAGAGGGCTTTTTTATGGAAGCATTTCTAAAAAAATAATAATATTATCCATTGAATGTGTAGGCTGATTTCGTTTTTCAAATCCCCACACAATGTGAAAGAACATGTTATTTCCACTTAACTGCAAAAGAAACAGGCTCTGAGAGGCCAATTTATTTTCCAAGGCTGGAACACTCCAGGCCCATACCTTAGGGAGACCCCACTCTGTTCCTCTTCCCACCAGGCCCCACTCCCATACCATCCACACACACTAAGCCAGGCAAGGTGTGCACAAGGCCAAGAGGAACGCCCACCAGGAGCCCGAGCCTCTCCTCCTATACCATGCTGCAGGGGGTGGAGACCAGGGTTTCCTCCCAAAATGCCTTGTTACCGCCTACAGGGCCTGTGGGGGCCTCGCTCCAGGGTCTGTCCACCTGAGGGCAGACTGCACTGTCCGGGGTGCATCCCATGCCTCAGGGCCAAGGGGCAGCCATTTGAGGAGGATGTGGACAGGGCTTGGATGAGGGGGTTGCTGTGTCCACACTCATGCAGGCAAGGCCCTTCACTCAGCAGAGATGAAAGAGGAAGAGAAAGGGCAGGTCATACCGCCATTTCTGCCTGGAATTCTAGAGAGCCCAGAAATTCTCCATGAGGACCTGGATTTCAGACTATGGTGAAGGGATAGTTGTCAAGGAGGAGGGTAGAACATATTTAACACTTAGTGTTATGGATTGAATTGTGTTTTCCCCAAATCCGTGTTGGATTCCTAACACCTGTGGATGTAATCTAATCTAATGTAATTACCTTACATGTAAAGTAATGTAATGACATGTAATGCAATCTTTTTTTTTCTTAAATAATATTTTATTGTGTTTTTGGTGACAGTTTACACAGAAAATTAGGTTCCCATTTAACAATTGCTATGCATATTGTTTAGTGACATCGGATACATTTTTCACAATGTGTCAGCTTTCTTATTATTTCCATTGTTCCCATTCTGCTGTTCTGTTTCCATTCAGCTAGCTTCCCTGCCCCCACCCCCTTACCTTATCTTTGCTTTAGGGTAAATGTTGACCAGTTGGTCTCACATAGATGATTATTTAAAGGAGCACAGTACTCATGGATGATATTGTTTATTTTATGAGCCAGTGTGTTATCTGGCTGAAAGGGAGTGACTTCAGTTCCAAGTTTAAATGGTATCTCAAGGCGGTAATCTCGAGGGTTCCTCTAGTCTCTACTAGTCCAGTAAGTCTGGCCGTTTTTAGGAATTTGAGTTTTGCTCTACATTTTTCTCCCCTTGTATCTGGGTCCATCTGTTGTGTCCCTGGGCAGTACGGTCAGTAGTGGTAGCAGGGCACCATCTAGTTCTTCTGGTCTACAATGTAATCTTAATGCATTGCAATCAGTGGAGGTCATACCAGTGTACCGTGAATCCTAAACCTAATCACTACTGAGTTATAAAAAGATCAGCATAGACACACACACAAACACACACACACACACACACGTGAGGATCATTTACAAGCCAAGGAATCAAGGAAAGCACAGAACTACCTGCAAGGAAAGAATCGGCACGGCTGAGACCATGATGTGGACTTTTACCCTCTAGAACTGTAAGAAAATAAACTTCTGTCCTTTAAAGCCACCTAATTGTGATATTTCTGTTAGAGCAGTACCAGGAAATTAAGATACTTGGTTAGCTTGGTTCTAGCTCTAATGGCCTTAACCCTTAAACCGCATTGCTGTCAAGTCGATTCCGACTTACAGCAACCCTATAGGACAGAGTAGAACTGCCTATTGGATTTCCAAGGTTGTAATCTTTATAGAAGCAGATCGCCACATCTTTCTCCCATGGGGTGGCTGGTAAGTTCGAACCACTAACCTTTCCATTGGCAGCTGAGTGCTTAACCACTGTGCCACCAGGGCTCCCTTATGGACTTAGCCCTGTGGAACGTGGGTCGCCATCTGTGCTCTGACTGTGAGCACCACAAACATTAAGGGCTGGCCTATGCCAAAGGTCACATAATGAGTGACTGAGCTAGGATTTGTCCCCAGATCTATTTTATTCCACGGGCCACGTTCTGTCTGCTTGTCTGAAAAAACAACTCTTTCAGACAAAAAGTTGTTCTTTTAGAACAATTCTTCTGAAACACTCTCCACACTCAGCAATTTTAGCAAAACTTCAATGTTGTGTTGAATTACTCGGTCAGCATTTTAAACATCAGTGATCGTGCGAAGCAGTGACAGAGCGATGTCTAGAAAATGCTGCGGTTGCTGGCTGGCCCCTTAGGCTGAATTTTTGGTGTATGTATCTGCACCTTACACAGTGGTCCCCAAGGTCTATAGGGCTTGGTTTGTCTCTTCAGTGAGGATCCTAGACCAGTGCAGTGCACATCTTACCAAACCAAACCCACTGCTATCGAATCGGTTCCGGCTCATCAAGACCCTATGTACAACAGAACGAAACACAGTCATTGCTGCTTGAGGCCATTGTTGTAGCCACTGAAGCATCAGTTCATCTCGTCGAGGGTCTTCCTCTTTTTCACTGACCCTCTACTTTGCCAAGCATGATGTCTTTCTCCAGGGACTGGTCCTTCCTGATAACACGTCCAATGTACGTGAGATGAAGTCTCACCATCCTCACTTCTAAGGAGCCTCCTGGCTGTACTTCTTCCAAGACAGACTTGTTCATTCTTATGGCAGATCTTTCAGGTACCATACAGCAGTTTAAACATATGTGAATCCAACTGTGATCATTCCGACATCTCTCTCTCTCAGTTGTAAGTACAAATTGTACACGTTATTTTTTTAATCATAGTGAAAATACACAGAAAACATTCACCAGTTCAACAATTTCTACATGTATAACTCAGTGACATTGATTACATTCTTCAAGTTGTATAACTGTGCTATCCTTTTCCTAATTATTCCACCACCATCAACATAAACTCAACGTGTACACACAATTTTTTAATTGATTTGTTCCATAATTAAGAATAACCTAGCCATAATCATCTAATTGTTTTCACAGCACAGGCTTGTACAACCAGGAGCTAGAAGGAAAAAGGACCATCTGCTTTCTGGGTCATCTGAAATCTGGCCCCTGCATACACTAAATATTTTGCTAAACAAATGACTCTGAAAAAATGGACTGATTTTTTACCTACCTGTTATGAATTAAATCTTGTCCCCCCTTAAAAGATATATGGAAGTCCTAATCCCTGTAGCTGTGACTGTGACCTTGTTTGGATATATGTGCTTTCTTTGACAATGTTGGCAGTTCAGTTAAAGAGCTTATACAGGAGTAGCGTGGGTCCCAATCCCTAATGAGTTGTGTTTTATAAAAAGGATGAGCAGACACAGAGAAGGCAGTGGGGGAATTGCTTTTATATGCCCTTTCTAGCCATGGTCTTGTAACTCCCACAAAATGACTGGTGGGGATTATGCAAATAAACTGTGTAAAACCCCTGCAGGGACTGGACAGTTTACTAGGAGTATGCAAATAAGGTGACTGTGGCCTACCAAGGGGATTGGTCGGTTTTGCCATCCTGCTAGGCTTAAAAGGGTTAATCCCACGGAAATTCAGGGGGACCTCACTATCATCATGAAGAGTCTGGAGTAGAGCGCAGCCTTTGGACCAAAGGACTTGGGGTCCCTGTGCTCAGTAGCTCCTAGACCCGGAAGAAAGAGGGAATGCTGAAGACGGCGAGAGACAGCGGCCGTGAGCCTGCCCAGCCCGTGGTGTAAGAGCCGACCACCTTCGGGCAGGAGCCTTGCTGGCGGAGCTAAAAGAGTTGTAACACCTGCTTGTGCAGGGCAAGAGAGGCCCGAGTGTGCCCCGTGCAGGCATTGCACGGCTCCCTTCCCGGGCAGTGGAGGCCCAGGTAGTGCAGCGGCAAGAGAGCCCCGCGGGCACGGATAGCGTGGCGGGGGCTGGCAGCAGAGGCTTAGAAGAGTCCAGCAGCAGAGGCTCAGCAGATCCAGTGCAGGGATCCTCCAGCCACGAGGTGAGTCCCAGTGAGGCCCGGTGGCAGATCAGAAGTCTCGCGAGCCCTGCAAGCCCCGCGAGCAACGTGGTGGAAGCCGGAGGCCGCGGTGACGTGAACACAGCGTCAGACCTGAACCACGGCGCGCCTGCCCGCTGACATGAGAATGGACGTGGGTAATTTGGGGAAGGGTGAGCGTTTCCGCTTTGGGAATCTGTTGTTATTGTTTGATGTTTGCTTTCTATAAATAATATTAATGGGTTTCACTTTGCCAAGTGTCTCATGCGTCCGGCGCCATCACATGAGCGTTGCACCCATGGAATGGTTGATGCCAGTGGGCGTATGTTCGCATTTCCAGCATCCTAGTGGCTGCCCGCAAGTTTGAGGCACAGCCTGTCTGCATATGCAGTGCAGACAGACAGACATGTACGTGCAGAGACAGAGGAGCTGTGTGAAGGTACATCTACAAGCCAAGGAAGGCTGAGAAACGCCTGGTGCTACCAGAGCTGGAAGAGACACGACGGGTCTTTCCCCAGAACAGGCAGAGAGCATGGCCCGACTGACAGCCTGGGTTGGGACTCCAGGCCTCCAGAACTGTGAGACAACTCATGTCTGTTCTTTAAAGCCCCCTACTTTGTATTATTTTGTTACGGCAGCCCCAGGAAAATAAGGTACCACACTAAGAAGGTGTTCTCAGGGTGAAAAGAGGTAATGCACGTTGAAAATGGTAGACGCCTGTATGAAAATATAGGAGCTGCTATTATTTATTATCGTGGCTTTTTCTAATCTTTATTTCCTTCAGTTCATAATCTTTCTTTGCCCCTACCTACTTTAGAAGGAGCCCTGTTGGCTAAGCGCTCAGCTGCTAACCCAAAAGTTGGTGGTTTGAACCTACCCAGTGACTCTGTGGGAGAAGGACCTGGCGATCTGCTCCCATAAAGATTATAGCCTAGAAAACCAAATGGGGCAGTTCTGTTCTGTCGTCCGGGGTTGCTATGAATCAGAATCAGTTCTACAGTACCCAACACCACCACCTGCTTTAGGGAAGATGAAGGCGCCTCTGGTCCACTGCCCGCTTCTTTATCTCTCAGATTGGGTTCATTCTGGTAATTGCTGTTACTTCTCTTTGGTTTCCGCCTGCTTTTCGGATACTTCTCACTTTGACACTTCTTCCACCTGGAGTCAAACCAGCTGGCCCCATTGGGTCGTCTATACTTGCTGCAGTTTTCCCATGGCCAGGATCAAGGCTACTGCCCAGGCTCTCCCTGGATAACTGCTTGGCTGTGGGACCACCCGAGAGGTTAAGGGCACACAAAGCATGTCTCCCCAGGAAGTGGGGGCATTGCTGCCTGTGAATAATTAGTGTGTTCCATTTGCTATGAGGTTGCAAAACTAATTATCCCGCTCATAAAGGTCCACTCATCTTTTGATAGTGGCCTTGGGGATGGTTTCTTAGAGTCTCTGAGTCTCCGAGCTCTGAGAGCTGTTTGTGTGGTGTTCAGGTGGTAACACTAGCGATTTCCACCGCTGGGTTCAGTTTCTCTTTTTGCTGTTGTGTGAGGTGGTGAATCTGATCTTTTCTGTGGTGTTGTCGGTTGCTGCCGAGTCTGTTCCAACTCAGGACAACCTCACGTGTGCAAACTAGAACTGCTCCGTAGGGTTTTCAAGGCCATGAGATTTCAGAAGAAGATCGCCAGGCCTGTCTTTCGAGGTGCCTCTGAGTGGGTTCGAACAGCCAACCTTTTGGCTAATAGTTGAGCGCTTGACGGTTTGCACCTCCCAGGGGCTTCTCATATCTGTGTACCCGTCGGTAAATTAGAGAGTGCAAACTGATTATTTCAGGTGAGTGTATTATTTGCTGGACCATCAGAGGATGGGAGAGTCACCACAGAATATTCCCCATCACACTGTCTATTAGACGTTCAGTGACTGGCTATGAATGCAGCTCATTCCTACTCCCTCAGGCACCTGCCCCTCGACTGTCACAGAGAACGGGAAAACTGCAGGGCTGTGGAGCTTCGTTCTCTCACACACAAAGCCCCAAGACCACTTGCATGAAGGGAGAGAAAAAAGAAGGCTATGCATTTGAAGGAGCCCTGGCGGCACAGTGGTTAAGAGCTATGGCTGCCGTCATAGATTGAATTGTGTCCCCAAAAAATATGTATCAATTTGGCTGGGCCATGATTCCCAGTATTGTGTGATTGTCCACCATTTTGTCATCTGATGTGATTTTCCTATATATTGTAAATCCTATCTCTATGATGTTAATGAGATGGGATTAATGGCAGTTGTGTTAATGAAGCAGGACTCAATCTACAAGATTGGACTGTGTCTTCAGCCAGTCTCTTTTGAGATATAAAAGAGAGAAGTGAGTGGAGAGACATGGGGACCTCGTATCACCAAGAAACAGATTGATGCCATATGCTGACCTTGTTTGGACGCTGCCTCAAACAAACCACTTTAAAACACTTAATGAGACAAGTGTATAACGTTGAATATGAATCTATTTACCTGAAACAATGGTATTGTGAATATATATATCGAGATATTTACAGATGAAATAATATGCTATATAGGATTTGCTTCAAAATAATGTAGAGGGTGTATCTGGGAAGGGGGCTGTGTGGAATTATGGAGGAAACAAGATTGGCCAATTGTTGGTAAATGTTGACGTTGGCTGATGAGAGCTCATTTATATTATTTGCTCTACTTTTGTGCATGTCTGAAATTTTCCATAATAAAAAGTAAAGTAAAGAAGTGAATGAACAAGCAAAAAACAAAAAAAAAAAAAAACAACCAAATAAATATTGTGCTATGCACTTTCCTTGATGGTTGCGGGGCTTGGAGAAGATTCTGTACCAACTCTGTAAAGAGATTTAAAAATTCATCTGTCAGAAACATCAGCTCGTTTTCTTGTATTGGGATCAACTCTGGCTGATGGCATTGACCTGGTCTCTAAGACAGATATACATAATACAGCATTTCTGTAACATAACACATCATATCAGGGGCTCACTCGACCATGTAAACACCTACCGAGGATCTTGATGTACCAGATAACTGAGCTAGACATGGAGGAACGAGCAACAAAGTCAAAATAGAGCCAGCTCCTCACTCGAGAAGCACAGCTTCTAAGGATGGTTTCTACCACCCATGTTCGTTGTCATATCAACCCTGATCCTTTGCTTTTTCACTGAGTGACCTACCTCATATCACAAAGAACTGGAGGCAGCCAAAAGCCTTGGCATTCTTTTTTCAATTTTCCTAAATCACTTAGAACAAAAACCTGTATTGATTAAAAGCACACCAACCTTTCAAAGCAATTAGATACACATTTCACGAAGCAGAATCAGTCCACACCTAAATATCATCTGGTTCGTGAATATTTTAATATTTTCCTCTCCAGGCCTTAAAAACATTTGCTCACCTGAATACAGACACTGTTTTCCTGGGTGTTACACAACATTTTTACTCTCAACCTGCCTTGAGATGAGGTCAGCATTTATATCTTAGGGGCTGATCTTTATTCTTCCTTGTGCTCCTCGTGCCAATACTGTTGGCCTAGTTAGTCTTTGTGTGACGCGCTCTCCTTTAATCCAGTTGTAGTAGAAGCACCACGCGTCTATGCTAAGAAATTTGGAAGACCCCTACCTGGCCAACCAACTGGAAGAGAGCCATACTTGTGGCCATTTCAAGAAAGGTTATCCAACAGAATGCAGAAATTATTGAAAAAATGTCTTTAATATCACATGCAAGTAAAATTCTGCTGGAGCGCATTCAAAAGCAGTTGCAGCAGTACATCTGACAGTGAACTGCCAGAAATTCAAACTGGATTCGGAAGAGAAACTTGGAACGAGGGATATCATTGCTGATGTCAGATGGATCCTGGCTGAAGGCAGAGAATACCAGAAAGATGTTTACCCATGCTTTATTGACTATTCAAAGGCATTTGACTATGTGGATCATAACAAATTGGATAACATTGAGAAGAATGGGAATTCTAGAACACTTAATTGTGCTCATGAGGAACCTGTACATAGACCAAGAGGCAGTTGTTCAAACAACGAGGGGAAACTGCGTGGTTTTAGATCAGGAAAGGTGTGTGTCAGTGTTGTATCCTTTCACCATACCTATTCAGTCTGTATGCTGAGCAAATAATCCCAGAAGCTAGACTATATGAAGAAGAATGGCAGCATCAGGATTGGAGGAAGACTCATTAACAACCTGCGTTATGCAGATGACACAACCTTGCTTGCTGAAAGCAAAGAGGGCTTGAAGCACTTACTGATGAAGATCAAAGACCACAGCCTTCAGTATGGATTACACCTCAACATAAAGAAAACAGAAATCCTCACAACTGGACCAGTAAGCAAGATCATGATAAATGGAGAAAATATTGAAGTTGTCAAGGATTTCATTTTACTTGGATCCACAATCAACGCCCATGGAAGCAGCAGTCAAGAAATCAAAAGCCGCATTACATTGGGCAAATCTCCGGCAGAAAACCTCTTTAAAGTGTTAAAAAGCAAAGATGTCACTTTGAGGACTAAGGTGCACCTGACCCAAGCCATGGCATTTTCAATTGCCTCATAATGCGTGCAAAAGCTGGACAATGAATAAGGAAGATGGAAGAATTAATGCTTTTGAATTATGGCATTGATGAAGGGTATTGAATATACCATGGACTGCCAGAAGAACAAACAAATCTGTCTTGGAAGAAGTACAGTCAGAATGTTCCTTAGAAGCAAGGGTGGAAGTGGTTTAATAAGCTGTTCTTTCTTGCCCCTGTACCTTAGAACAATCTGTCCTTTCTACCCTTGCCTTTAAAAATTCTACACATTAAATTCAGGACTCAGCTTAATGGACACTTCCTGGAGAGGGTCTTCCGTGGCCACCCACACCAAGTCTGCTGCCTCTTTATGGACCAAACAGCTTCATCCCTGTGAAGCTGCATCTGTCTTACTCCGCATGGAATTCCTACCGCCTGGCAAGGCACTGCCAGATGCTCAGTTAATATCTGTTGAATGTATACCTGGGCTGAAAATTCACTCTCATACTCCTCAGATGTACAAAGAAATGTAGCTCCTTTATTTTCTACAATGGATCTGCTCTTCCTATGACCCCACCCCCCACTCTGCTGAATTATAAAAGGGAAAATATTCAGCTCAAGGATGCGATACTATCCTCTTCAGCTTTAAATAGTCTCTTTAGGGAAAAAATTAACATACAAGAAATATCAAATTTTGTTTCTAGGGGCAAGAACTTGATTAAAATACTTTTCCTTTTGCTGTAATTCATCACTGCGGATGTTGTGTAGCCCTGCAATTTACATTTGCCTTATGTTTGTCTTCGTTGGACATTAGAAATAATCTATGGCATTTCTAAAGAAATGATCCAAACAAAGTAATTTACAAGTAACCTCTAACCTTGTACACAGACTTCAAAAGATATTATTTAGCTTACGTGACTTTTAATTTTTATAAAACTCTAACGATTATCGGTTATTTTTTCCTAATATGTCAATTGCCAAACATTAAAATTCTGCCTAAATTCTTGTGTTGGACATTCAAAAATTCTGGTTAGTTTTTAAAGTTTTCTAGGGAACTTGCTATAAACAAATGTGTGTTGATATTTAACACTACATTTTAAAAACATTAGCAATTGAAGTTTCCATTGAGGTTGTTTTACAGGTTTTATTAATTTATAATGCCCAATAAAGACTGTTTTTGTTTTTTAAAAATTCTATTTTGTATGACTTGATGTTTTGGGGATACATACTCAGATTTTCAGAGTTTTGCTGTCGGTACCTGCCATCAAGTCGGCTCCAACTCCTGGCGACCTTGTACAATGGAACCCAGCGTCGCTCGGTCCTGCACCATCTTCACGGTCTCTGACACGTTCAGGTCCATCGTGTGGCTGTTGTGCCAATCGTCTCATCAAGAGGACCCCTCGCGCTCGTTGGCCCTCTGCTTCACCCAATGCGCCGTCCTCCTTGAACACCTGATTCCTCCTGATGACATGTCCAAAGCAAGGAAGTTGGACAGCGTTCTGTTGTGACCCCTAAGGTTTTCACTGGGACTCATTTTCAGAAATAGATCACCAGGCCTTTTTTTCTTTTCTTTTTTATTGATGTAATTAAATGAAGTTTACATTTCAAGTTAGTCTCCCATACAGAATTTTTTTTTTAACATAAATTGTTATGAGACCCCAACCGCTCACCCCATTCTGCGACAGCACACTCCTCCCCTCCGCCCCTGATTCCGCATGAACATTCAACCAGCTCCGAACTCTCTCTGCCTTCCCATCTCACCTCTGGACAGAAGCTGCCCCTTTGGTCTCATATGTACTTGTTTAAGAGGCACATTCTTCATGAGTATCACTTTATGTCCCATAGTCCAGTCCAATCCCTGTCTGAAGAGTTGGCCTCGGAAATTGTTTTAGCTCTGGGGTGATGGAGAGACCAGGGACCATGCTTTCTGGGGCGCCTCCAGTCTTAGTCAGACCGTTAAGTCTGGTCTTCTTACTGGAATTTGAGTTCTGCATCCCATCGTTCTACTGCTCCATCAGGGACCCTCTGTTGTGTTCCCTGTCAGGATGTTCATTGGTGGTAGCCGGGCACCATCTAGTTCTACTGGTCTCAGGCTGATGAAGTCTCTGGTTTATGTGGCCCATTCACCAGGCCTTTTTTTCATAGTCTGTCTTAGTCAGGAAGCTCCGCTGAAACCTGCTGGTGTTTGAAATACCAGTGGCATAGCTTCCAGCATCATAGCAACACATAAGCCACTGCAGTAAAACAAATTGACAGGTGGGTGGTGGTTCATGGTTTTAAACCATCAATTCAATATTTGCCGCCGCCTCCTCCTTCCTGCCCAGGTGGCATCTGGTGAATAGGGGTTTACATGAGCTAATGGTGGCAAGATGCAAGGGACCCCAGAACTACACTGCCCTCTAGATCTGTGTGCTACTGCTGTGGACTGGCTGATGTTGTCTAGTCCCTGGAAATGGGACTGACCCCATTGACCTTCTTGCATGACATTTGGCACCTGTCAATGGGCCCAGGCACCTGTCCACCTACTTCAGTTTGACCTGGGCCTCCACTGTCCATGATTGGTCCAGAAATTCCACATCCTATCAGTGGACCCCCAGAAAACTGGGGGATCTCCTACAGGCACGCCTGGGCCCTGGGGCCACTGGAAGCATCTCCCTCCCCCAGGGCAACCCTCTCCCTGGCATACTATGCAGAAAGGGGACTGGATGCTAGAGTTTGCAGGGCCCCAGGCTATGCCCAGGGAAGCCTTCTCCCAGCGCTGATATTCTCAGGGGTCTCTGTTCTCTCTCAGTGTTTCCATGACCCCTAGAGGGGCAGGAAATGAGGACCCTGGTGTCCTCCTTATTCCATTTCCATCTTGGTCTCCCATACTCCAAAGTCCTCACAACAGCCTACAAGGCCCTTGAGCAGGAAAGAGTTAACAGAGCAGCCTGAGCTGCTGTCCTTGGAGAGGGCTGCTTGCAGGCCAATGTCCAGGAACTTTGATTTTGGGAGAATTCCCAGCATTCCCTGATAAGAGTGGCTCACTCTGCCTAAACTGTTTGTGCAAACAATATGGTTTATGCTGAACGCCTGATTTCCTCCTGGGAGCCTCCAATTTGACTACGTGCTAAGCAGAGGGTCTGCTGATCATCCCCCATAAAAATTTCAGGCACTGTGTCTCTAACAAGCATCCTTGGTTGGCAACAGTTCACACGTGATGTCACAGCTCGTTGCCAGAAGAATTAAGCATGTTCTGTGTGATTCCACAGGAAGAGGACTCAGGAAGCTTGTGCCCGGTGTCCCCTAGACTTTGTCTTTTCCCTTCGCTGTTGTGCTTGGCATCCTTCTGCTGCAATAAATCATAGGTGTGAGTACGACAATACGCTAAGTTCTCTGAGTCCTCCTAGAAAAATCCGCGAGACTGGTGGCGGGTTTGGGGACCACCCACACAGCCCTACAGCATCTGGCCCATGGCTACCTCTCTGACCTCATCACCTATTACCTCCCCTCACTACTCTCTCCAAGCTCACAGGCACATCCCATTCCTTCTATCAGGAACGCTTTCCACCAACACAGCCACATGACCTGTTTCGTCACCTCACTCAGGTCTGTTCAAATATTATCGCATCGGAGGAGCATTCTTTAACCACCTCTGTATAAAACAATGGAACCCTGGTGGCGCAGTGCTTAAGAGTTTGGCTACTAACCAAAAGGTTGGCAGTTCAAATCCACCAGGAGCTCCTTGGAAACCCTATGGGGCAGTTCTCCTGTGTCCTAGAGGGTTGCTATGTTTGGAATCGACTTGATGGCAATGGGTATATAAAACAGCACCCTACCCCGTTACTCTATGTTCCCCGACCTGCTTTATTTTCTTGTTAGTACTTATCACCACCCAATATATTTATTAGTTTATTGATTTATTTACCCCCTCCCCCCATCCCTGGTGGCAAAGTGGTTTAGAGCTTGGCTGCTAACCAAAAGGTTGGCTGTTCAAATCCACCAGGCGCTCCTTGGAAACCCTATGGGGCAGTTCTCCACTGTCCTATAGGGTCACTATGAGTTGAAAAAGACTCAATGGCAACGGGTTTGGTTTTTTTTAGTTCCCCCCATCCCCTGCTCTGGGAGAAAAGGTCCATGAAGCAGTGATTTTTCATTCGGCTCCTGATGTGAGTAAACCATTCTGAAGGATGTAGGGGGGAAATGGCATGATGTCTGGAATTTGCTTTAAACCCTTTAATAAAAAAATACTGTGCCTTGGATCCTAGGAAGTCACTTGAGCAATTGTCTAATGCAAAACACATGTTTGAATTTGTTATTATCACATGATTTTGTTGTTACTTGCTGTTGAGGCAGCTCCAAGTCATGGTGACCTTATGTACAACAGAACAAAATGTTGTTTCACCTGTGAGCGACCATCTAAGATACTCCACTGGTCTCATCCCTTCGGGAGCAAGGGAGAATGAAGAGAACAGGATACAAGGAAAAGATTAGTCCGAAGGACTAATTGTCCACAGCTACCAAGGCCTTCACCGGACTGAGTCCAGTACAGCTAGATGGTGCCCGGCTACCACCACTGACTGCTCTGACCAGGATCACAATAGAGGGTTCTGGACAGAGCTGGAGAAGGATGTAGAACATAATTCTAACTCACACAAAAAAGACCAGATTTACTGGCCTAAAGGAGACTGGAGAAACCCCGACAGTATGGCCCCCAGACACCCTTTTAGCTCAGTGGTGAAGTTACCTCTGAGGTTCACCATTCAGCCTGGGAGTGGACAGCCCCGTAAAACCAAATGAGACTAACGAGGTACAGGAGTCCAGTGACAAGGGCCAGAAGGCAGAAAGGGACAAGGAAGCTGGTGATAAGGAACCCAAGGTTGGGTAAGGATATTGTTGATGTGTTGTGAGATTGTTAACCATTGTCATAGGGCAACATTTGTAGTAACTGTTAAATGAGAAACTATTTTGTTCTGTAAGCCTTCACCTTAAGTGAGAATAACAGCACAATTGGAAGAGTGTAGTCAATGTCACTGAACTGTGCATGTAGAAATTTTTGAAATGGTGTATCTTTGGCTATGTATTTTCACCAAAAAAAAAAAAAAGGTTGAGAAGTTAGAGGGTTGACATGTTGTGAGGTTGTTAACCAATGTCATAAAACAATATGTGTACTACTGTTTCATGAGAAACTATTTGTTCTGTAAGCCTTCACCTGAAGTACAATAAAAAAATAAAAAAAATAAATGTTGCTTCATCCTGTGGCCTCTTCATGATCTCGTTGCTACGTTTTTAAGTCCATTGTTGTGACTGCTGTGCCAGTCCAGCTCATTAAGGTTTCCCTTATTTTCGTTGGCCCTCTACTTTACCAAACGTGATGTCCTTTTCTGGCGATTAATCTTTCCTGGTGATGTGTCCAAAGTAAGCAAGTCAAAGTCTTGCCATATTCACTTCTTAGGAACATTCTGGTTGTATTTCTTCTAAGACTAATTTGTTCATTCTTCTGGCAGTCCCTGGTATATTCAACATTCTTCTCCAACAATACAGTTTGAATGCATCTATTCTTCTGTCTTCTTCATTCACTATCCAACTTACACATACGAGACAATAGAAAAGAACATGGCTTGGGTCAGACGAACCTTAGTCATCAAAGTGACATCTTTGCTCTTTAAAATTTTATAGATGATTGTGTGATAATAACTATGGGTATTTTACTTACATGTATTTTTAAAGTTTATCATAAAATTTTTCAAACAAATGTAGAAAGAATAGTAGAATAAATCCTATAAAACAAAAACCTAGATTAAGTATCAAAATGTTGTCACATAGTTTCCTTGTCCCCCCTTTGTTGAAGCATTTTAAAGGACATTTTAGATTTTGTATTATGTTACTCCTACACATTTCAAAAGCTATTTATAAAAATTATGGGCATTTTCTTACATAACCACGAGACCATTTATCACATCTAACAAAATTAACACTAATTCTTTGGAATCATAATACCCAGACCTTAATGAAAATTCCCTGGTTGTCTCAAAAATGTCTTTCTACATTTGTTTTGCTTGAATCAGAACCTAAACAAATTCCACACGTGTTATTTTATAATGTCTGCTAAGTTTCTTTTAACCTAGAACAGTATCCCTTCCTTTCTTTTTTGTGCCATTTGTTCCATAATTTTTTTTTCTTAACTAAAACTTTTATTTCAGAAAACAGATTAGAACAAGTGGGGGAACAAAAATAAAATTTGCATGTAGAGTGAAAATATGGTCTAATTAAAAACACATAGAAACACAGAATTGGGAAGCAAGAATCTGTCTGGTTTTCTTGCACAGAGCCTTGCTGTGTGGGATCCTGATTGAATGACAGTCTGCTTTATGCCTTTTTAAAGATTATAACTGTTTAATTTATTTACTTGTAACGCAGGGATATCAAGGTGCTGGTGGGGGTCTCTGAGTCCAGAACATTTAATTCACTACCTGGTATACACAGGAAGTTCTTTGTATACTGTTTAAAAGATCAGTCAATTTTCTCAATACATATGCGAAAATACTATATCTGTATTTTTTTAATTTTTTAAATTTTGGTGAAAGTATTTACAGCCAAAGATAGATCATTTCAACAATTTCTACGTGTACAATTCAGTGACATTGGTTACATTCTTCAAGTTGTGCTACCATGCTTGCTGTTCTTTTCCAAATTATTCCACCACCATTATCTTAAACTCACTGCCCCCTAAGCTTCTGATCCAACCTTTCAAGTTGCCATTGTCAATTTAATTTCACATAGATAATTCTTTAAAAGAGCACAATGCTCAAAGCAGATGTACTTTACTAATTAAGATAGGCTACTTTTTGGTTCAAAGAAGACTTCAGAGGATAGTTTCGGTTTAAGGTTTAAAGATTCTCTCAGGGCAATAGTTTCAGGGGCTCATCCAGCCTCAATGGCTCCAGAAAGTCTGGATTCCACTGACAATTTGAAATTATGTATCACATTTCCCCCCATTTTGATCAGGATTCTGCAGAATTAAGTCATGGAATGTGGTGAATTGGGATTAAGAGAACTTGTTTCCAGTATCAGGTCTGCTGTTTCTGATTATGCGCCCTTGGGCAGGTCAGTAATTCCCCAGGTTCTCAGTTTCCTCATCCATAATGTATTTTGTAAAAAATAAAATTTAAAATACAACTCTTTCTGGCATGAAACATCTTTTGTCATGAAACACCTACCATTTTGTATAATACAGTTTGGAAAATGTTCTCTTAAGACATCAGGTGCATAAAACTTGGTCCCAAAACCAAAAAACCAAACCCATTGCTGTCCAGTGGATTCCGACTCATAGCAACCCTAAATGACAGAGTAGAACTGCCCAGTAGGGTTTCTAAGGAGTGGCTGGTGGATTTGAACTGCCGACCTTTTGGTTAGCAGCCAAGCTCTTAACCACTGTGCCATCAGGGCTCCAAACTTGGTACAAGCAGACAGTAATCAGGTCAGAAACCTTCATTTTGTTAGTTGCACTGCTTTTATATTCGTGCCTTCCTTGCCCCTTTAGCATTTAGCGAGATAATTTAAAAGCTGCCAAGTGCCCCAGTTGTGATAAGAGGAAACAGTCACAAAAGGTTCTGGACCGTGCCTAGCATGTTAATCAGGACTTTCTTGACTGTACGTAGTAGTAACCAGCTCTGACTAGCTTATGCAAGATGGGGTTTGTTTGTTTGTTTTTGCTAGAATACCACAGGGGCTCCGAAGGCGAAGGTCAGAGGCGTAACTAAGGTATGGCAGATAGGGTGTGTGCCCTGGGCGCCCCTTGAGGAGCGGGCTAATGAGGAGTTTCTGTTGGCCATTGCAGTTTCTGTCGCCAGCTGTGAGAGATCATTCAGCAATTGAAAACTAATTGCCATAGGTGCTATTTTCCCTAGATAGGCCCCTGCACAGCTAGACCTTAGAGATGGAAGCAGGTCCTGGCGTGTAGTAGAGAATCCAAGAAATCCTCCCCTGCCATCTCTTGCTGCTGCCTCTCTCTCTCTCTTCATTCATGCTGCAAATTAAATGTTTCTGTTTCCCAATTTATATGGTAGAAAACAGTTGCCATTAAAAGTTTCCAAGTTTGCGTGATACAGCCTATCAAGAGACACTAAATAGTTTCTCTTCATCGCCATGCGAAATTCTCAGGGAAGGGACCAATGGATCATGTTGGATTTGGTGCCATTTTTGGAACAATCAAATGCTTCCTGGGTGGGATGGTTTAGGATTACACACGTGGGCGGAGTGGGGTCTGGTGGTCAGATAGCCCAACAGACCCCCACTGTATACTTATTAGAAGCAGAGGAGCAGTGGCAGGCCTACCACTAGGGATGATGTGCTTCCGTAAAGATTACAGCCAAGAAAACCCTACGGAGCAGTTCTACTCTGTGACACATGGGGTCGCCAGGAGTTGGAATTGACTGGACGCCAATGGGTTTTTGGTTTGTTTTTCTGGCCCTCTTCACCCTGTGTCCTCTCTCCTAGGACTCCATCCCTTCTCCTCTGCTTGTTGACCTCTTACTGTTCCTCAGACGCACTAGCGGACTCCCACCCAGGGATGTTTCAGTGGCTCCTTGCCTAGACCCTTCCCCCTCCAAACATTCATATGGCTGGCTTCTTCATTTTCTTCTGGTCTTTTCTGGAATTTCCCCCTCTCATAGGCCTTCCTGGCCACCTTCTCTAAAATCTCAGCCCCCAAGTACACCTACTTCCTATCCCCCAAGTACACCTACTTCCTATCCCCTGTACTATTGTTTATACTGCTTAGGATTCTTTATCATGTCAATTATTATATAATAATATAATAATTATGTATTACATAATAAGGAAGACCGAATAATTAACACCTTTGAATTGTGGTGTTGGCGAAGAATACTGAATATACCATGGACTGCTAAAAGAACGAACAAATCTGCCTTGGAGAAGTACAACCAGAATGCTCCTTAGAAGCAATGATGGTGAGACTTCATCTTACGTACTTTGGACATGTTATCAGGAGGGATCAGTCCCTGGAGAAGGACATCATGCTTGGTAAAGCAGAGGGTCAGCAAAAAAGTAGATGACTCTCAACGAGCTGGATTGACACAGTGGCTACAACATGGGCTCACACATAGCAATGACTGTGAGGATGGCGCAGGACGGGGCAGTGTTCATTCTGGTGTACACGGGGTCGCTGTGGTTGGAATTCACTCGACAGCACCTAACAACTAACAACAACATCTACTTTGTGTATTCTGTCTCCTCCAGCACCAGAATGTAAGCTGCTTAGAGTGAAGCATATTTTGTCTGTTTTAGCCACTGCTTTATCCCCAGGTTAAAATACCTGGAACATAGTAGGTGCTCACTAAATACTCAATGGATGACTAAGTTATGTTTTTCTGTCTCTCGCTTTTTTCTGGGGAGCGAAAGTTGAGGATAGAATAGGTGTGGTAGGTACAACAATGCCCCCCGCCCAAAGATGTCTATGGCTGATCTGCTCCCATAAAGACTGCAGCCTAGGAAACTCTATGGGCAGTTCTACTCTGCCATATAGGGTCGCTATGAGTCAGAATCGACTCCAAAGCACACAACAAACAGAGGACAAAGGTAAGCTTCCTCCTGAGGATGGGGGACTGGGGGAGTATAGGGGTGCTTCTGCTCCAGGCTTAACTAGCTTTCTCCTAGTCATCTAAACCCCAACCCATCTTCCCACTGCAGGAATTATTTCCCTTGCAGACTCTCCTCACCACCCCCCTCCATCTGCTCTGCTGGAGAGATCCACATTCTGTGTATTAACATCGATTTGACTCCAGTTTTGCTATAAATACTCTGGCTTTATTTTGCCGAGAACACAATTGTCCTTCCTCTCCCTAGCACACCCTCCTGGGTTACATTATAAAACTTTTTGGGTTAGTCGACAATAAATGACATAATTCTCAAAGCAATTCTTTGTAATTCCATGGGGTTTAGGACAATAGAGAAGGCTCGATTTACCCATCCGGAAAGCATTATAAAATAGAACTCACATGAAGTGACCAAGCTAAGTAACCAGATGAACTCTATCATTCTGACTTCCATCCATCAAGGTAGCTTGGATACAGTTTTTCTAGGGTTTGGGTAAGAGTAGGAGCCCTGGTGGCGCAGTGGTTAAGAGCTCGGCTGCTAACCAAAAGGTCAGCAGTTCGAATCCACCAGCTGCTCCTTGAACCCCTACGGGGCAGTTCTACTCTGCCCTATAGGGTCACTGTGAGTCAGAATCGACTTGACGGCAGTGGGTTTTGGGTTTGAGGTAAGAGAAAAGTAAGGCAAATAATGAGTTTAATTGTATCTCATAACAACTACCCACCTGCGCACACACTCACTCTAGACTCGTTCCGTCTTAGAAGAGAAGGCTCCAAGGACAAACTTTAACTGATGTATCATCAAATGCAGTTAAAAAGCAATTTAAAGAAAATTAAGTAGGAAATAACATTGTTTCAGATGAGAGAACTGAAAAGCTTCCCTGGGACAGAAAAGTGAGGCCTTCTGAAACTCACATGTTCTCAGAGACACTTGAGAACAACCGTGGAAACACCTCAAAGTATAATTAATGACGTCAACAACTTTTTGAGCAAAGAGTATGGAAAAGAGCAGTTTGGGAGGGAAGCCCACCGACAGCATCGTTTGTATTGCCTGCTGAGCCTGGTACCTGTTTCCTCCTTCAGGCTCCAGCTTAGTGTTGCTTCCTCGCACGGGGTTTCCCTTGCCTTTCCAGGTCAGCCTTTCCTGCGCACTCCAAAAAAGCCAAACAAACAAACCCATTGCCATCAAGTCACAACCCTATAGGACAGAGTAGAACTGCCCCATAGGGTTTCCAAGGAGCGGCTTGTGGATTCGAACTGCTGACCTTTTGGTTAGTAGCTGAGCTCTTAACCACCGTGCCACCAGGGCTCCTGTGTGTGCACTCAGTACCACGTCTATCATGGTGCTTCCTCACAGTGTCGTACTTGCTGACATCTGTCTTCCTGGGTACACGGTAAGCTCATGACTAGGGGCCTCCTAGCACAGACCCTGACATGTGCTATGCTCTCAACATGTGTTTGAGGAGTGGATAATGGGATGGTGGAAATTTTCTGAGATATTCAGATTTTCAAAAGTCTGAATCCCAATTAGAAGACATTGGTTGAATTCTCGCCCTCTACGTGGGAGACTCCGGTTCGATTCCTGGCCAATGCGCCTCATGAGCAGTGTACCTGTCTGTCCATGGAGGCTTCCGTGTTGCTATGATGTTGAACAGGGTTCAGGGGAGCTTCAGACTAAGATGGACTAGGAAGAAAGGCCCGGTGATCTACTTCTAAAATCAGTCAGTGAAAACCCGAAGGATCACAATAGTCTGAGCCGCAATGGATCATGCGGATGGCTCAGGACTGGGCAGAGTTTTGTTCCACTGTGCATGGGGTTGTCGTGAGTTGGGGGCCTACTTGATGGCAGCTAGCAACAACAGAACCCCAATTACATTAAATGTCCTGTAATAACAGAGGAGAGATGGTGCGTGCGAGGGAAATGAGAAAAGAGAAGGCATTTCCTCCAAGCTCAAAAGGAAAGAGAAGTCTATAAGCCCACAGGCACCTCACCTGTGGTGCCCAGCCTTGCCAGAAGGTCCCCTGCCCTGGGCAGGGCACGGAAGTAACAGAGCTGCTGCCCAGCCCAGGGCAGTGATGGGGTCCCCAGCAGTTCTCCCTGGCACCTTATACTACCTGAGATGCTGGGACTCTACAGTCCTGCAAGAGGAGCAGAGAAGGGGGTGAGGTAAGCCCAGCAATGACTGCAGTTGAGTTTCTTCCTGCCTAGTGGGATGAGGTTCACGACAGAAGTTAATGTAAGCGGTATTTCTGGCACGCTTGAGTTTGGAAACTGATTTATACAGGAACAAATAGATGTGTTTCCACCTTGGAAAAAAATCAAAGTCCATTACAAGTTAATTACAATCGGAACCTGTTTTGATGACTGATTTGTGAGAACTTAGGAAAAAATTTAGGGAGATGGGGTCAAGATGGCAGCGTAATCAGGTATTTCATGTGGTCCCTCTTACAACAAAGACCTGAAGAAACAAGTGAATCGATTATGTATGACAACCTAGAGCCCTGAACATCAAAGACAAAGTGGAGGAATTGGACTGAGCAGCAGGGGGAGGGAGAGATGATTCAGAAGCAGCAAGGAGTTGCCAGATCTGACCTAGTGGGAATCGGCATCCTTTAGGCCCGATCAGCTGGCGTGCGTGGTGGTGAGGCAAGCAGTGGTGTTCGGGAGGCATCATCCACATCGGCAGAGATGGCGCTGCGGAAAGTCTACTCACGCCTCCAGAACCAGTGAAAACAGCAGTCAATTGGCAAAAGATAAGTACATGTGTCTAACCTACCATGCAGATCAAAAAACACCCCCTTTGGGAAAAACCTCTCTCCCATTTACCTGCACCCTCCCACCCCCCCACCCCGCTCTGCACTGGGTCCCAGGCTGGCTTCAGCAATTGCCTTGTCCCCTGTGCCAGAAGTAGGACCCATAACATGACCTGAGCCATTCTCCTGGCTTTGGAGAGGGAACAAATTAACAAACGGGAAAAAATAATTTGCCAGGTCGCCTAAGCCAGGACCTCAGGGTGTGAACAATGCCTTTGGCTAGGCACAGGCCTAAGAGGTCCACGGACATTGAATGCCTTTCACCCCTACATAGACCTGTGTGGGCCCATTTCAACAGCACAGGCCTTCATTAGCAGAGTACAACAGGGTATATACCTGAAGCCTAACTTCAGCTATATCAGCTATATGGTAGAGTGGCAGGTTCATGACATTTGACACTGCCCATAAAGCAGAGTCCTCACCTACCCAAACCACACCTCTATCCACACCACCTAGCCACCCACAACAGGGGTCCAAGAATAAGTGCTGCCTCCAAGTTCTTACAGCCAACAGCACTGGGTGCCCATAATCCAGCTGCAAAACCCACCCACCTACGTGCTTGTCATGGATTGAATTGTGTCTCATCAAAATATCTGTCAACTTGGCTGGGTCATGATTCCCAGTACTGTATGATTGTGTACTATTTTGTAATCTGAGGTGATTTCCTTATGTGTTGTAAACTCTATCACTATGATGTAATAAAATGGATTAGCAGCAGTTATATTGGTAAGATATACAAGATTGGATAGTGTCTTAAGCCAATCTCTTTTGAGATATAAAAGAGAGAGGTAAGCATAGACACATGGGAACCTCATACCACCAGGAAAGCAGTGCCAGGAGCAGAGCACGTCCTTTGGACCTGAGGTTCCTGCACAGAGAAGCTCCCAGACCAGGGGAAGATTGATGACACAGACCTTCCTCCAGAGCCAACAGAGAAAGCGTTCCCTTGGAGCTGACGCCCTGAATTAGGACTTGTAGACTACTTGACTGGGAGAGAATAAATTTCTCTTTGTTAAAGCCATTCACTTGTATTTCTGTTATAGTGGCACTAGATGACTAAGACATTGCTCTAGGGAACAGGGACACGCTTTCCTCCCAGACTCTCAGAGGCAGCCATCAGCCCCCTGCCTTGCTCAGCACCTGATCCCCCACTGCAGCCAGGTACACCAAACAACCCTGCCCATCTAGGACTGTAGGTGAGAGCCTGCACCACACACTTGGTGACCAACTACCTGGACACCTGAGCGGAATCCATACAAGAAAAGTAAACAGACTCCTGGGCTCGTATGCCTAGTAACAGATCTCTTCTGGAGGAAGACAACTTCTTGGAATTACCGGAGGTAGAATACAAAAGATTAATATACAGAACTCTTCAAGATATTAGGAAGGAGATCATGCAAAATGCAGAACAAGCCAAGGAACTCACAGACAAAGCAATAGAGGAACTTAAGAAGATTATAGAGGAGCATAATGACAAATTTAACAGGCTTCAAGAAACCATATAGAGACAGTAAACAGCAATCCAGAAGATTAACAGTAAAATTTCAGAGTTAGGCAACTCAATAGAAAGTCACAGGAGCAGAATTGAGGCAATGGAAGTCAGAATTAGTGAGACTGAAGATAAAGCACTTGACACCAACTTATTTGAGGAAAAATCAGATAAAAGGATTTAAAAAAATGAAAAAACCCTAAGAATTATGTGGGACTCTATCAAGAGGAATAACCTACGAGTGAGTGGAGTACAAGAACAGGGGGGCATAACAGAAAATACAGAGAGAATTGTTGAAGATTTTTTGGCAGAACACTTCCCTGATACCGTGAACGATGAGAAGATATCTATCCAAGATGCTCATTGAACTCCACATAAGGTAGATCCCAAAAGAAAGTCTCCAAGACATATTATAATCAAACCTGCCAAAACCAAAGATAAAGAGAGAATTTTAAGAGTGGCTAGGGATAAACGGAAAGTCGTCTACAAAGGAGAGTCAATAAGACTAAGCTCTGACTATTCAGCAGAAACTATGCAGGCAAGAAGACAATGAGATGACATTGATAATGCCTTGAAGGAAAAAAATTGTCAGCCAAGAATTATATATCCAGCAAAACTGTCTCACATATGATGGTGAAATTAGGGCATTTCCAGATAAACAGAAGTTTAGGGAATTTGCAAAAACCAAACCAAAATTACAAGAAATACTAAAGGGAGT